>NW_010295746.1:0-7395 GCF_000700745.2 Antrostomus carolinensis
TCCCCAACATTCTGTGATTCTGTGATTCCAGCTGATCCCCAGTTTGGTGGTTGGAATGGCATTTTGGGGGGGAAACATCACTTTTTTGGATGCCCGAACAGGGGATGGTGGGAATGTGGACCTGAATTGACTCACTCCTACCTTCTCCCCACCACCATGGCAGGAGATCCAGCCGGGTGCAACACTGCCGGATCCATTCACGGCAGGAAGCCGGTGCCACCAAGTTCTACCTGACAGACAACCTGGTCTTTGACAGCCTCTACAGACTCATCTGCCACTACCGCGAGGTGCCCCTCCGCTGCAATGAGTTTGAGATGCGCCTCACCGACCCCGTCCCCCAACCCAATGCCCATGAGAGCAAAGAGTGAGTGAGGACAATCCCCATCCCTTTGGTCCTTTGGATCCACCAACCTCCTCCATCCTTGGTGTCAGGTCTTGGTTGCCCCTCAGAATGTGGGGATGCCAGGACTAACCCACCACCTCTGTTCTCTGCCCGGCCAGGTGGTATCACGCCAGCTTGACTCGTTTGCAGGCTGAGCACATGCTGATGAGGGTCCCACGAGATGGAGCCTTCCTGGTGCGCAAGAGGAGTGAACCCAACTCCTATGCCATCTCCTTCCGGTGAGTGTGGCCACCCCGGCACCCCAAGGCCACCCCAATCTTGGCCACAGTGAGAACTTCAAGGTTCATGTCTATTGTGATTCCATGGTGGGTGGCATGGGTTTGCTCTAGGTCAGCAGGGTGACACGATGGGACACATGATGCTGTCATGGAGAGGCTGTGGTGGCTGGAAAGCCATGTCCTCAGGATGGTCAACCCAGTGTCATCCTACAGTGATCTAGCACTGAGGCAGAGTGTCACCTCCTGCCCATCCCATCATGGAGCCATGGACCAGCTTCATGGCTCCCCCCTCATCTCTCTTGACCCCAGGGCGGAGGGGAAGATCAAGCACTGCCGCATCCAGCAGGAAGGTCGGCTCTTCATGCTGGGCAGCTCGGCTGAGTTTGAGAGCCTCGTGGACCTTGTCAACTACTATGAGAAGCACCCACTCTACCGCAAGATGAAGCTGCGCTACCCCATCAACGAGGAGACCCTGGAGAAGATGGGCACTACTGTGAGTGTTCTAAGTGGTGGGGATGGTGGGGACGGGGAAATCAAGCAACACAGGCAACCAAGCCCCATCCCCAGCTCCATCATGGTAGGAAGATCTCCTCCAGCCTCTTGGTTGAAGCCCAACCAGAAGCAATAAAGCTTATTATGCAGCCATTGCTCACGGTTGTAGCTTCACCAGAATTCCCTTCCAACAAGTTGCAAAGGAGTATTAGGTCCCTCTCAACCTCCTCACGTGGTGGCCCAGATGCCACCACATCCCCTTGTAGCTCCTGCCTGTATCCAGGTGACCCATTCAGGTGTCTCTCTTTGCAGGAGCTGGACTATGGAGCCCTCTATGAGGTGCGGACCCCACACTTCTACGTGGAGGCCAACAAGATGCCAATGGCCAGGGTAAGGGGCTGAGCTGGTGTCCCTGGGAGGTGGAGGGTGATGGACATGATGATTGTAGTGCTGGGGCTCCTGGGTGATCATCCCATACACCTACCATCTCTCCCACCATCAATCTGAGAAGTGGTGATGTTTTGCTATATTTTTCTGACCCTCAAGTGATACTGGAGCTGATGGGACCTTTCCCACCTCCCCATCACTTGGGGACAGTCCAAGTTCCACCAACAGCATTGTAATGGTGTGGTGGGTGAGGTCTGGAGAGAGCTCAGCCTAGAGCAAGGACCTGACACAAGTTTACCCCAACAGTGAGGAAAACTCCATAGGTCACTTTACATTGGGGAACCCTAGAAGAGGAGGCTTAGGGTGAGGTCCTAGGTGGTGGAGTCTCCACCCTCGGAGGTTTTAAGGACTTGGATGATCTCAGAGCTGGCCAAGTTTCCATCCTCAGAGGTTTTCAGGACAGGGTTGGAATTGCAGCTGACCCAGTCTCCATCTGCTGAGGTTTTTGGGACAAGGCTGGTCTCAGATCTGACACTGGAGGAGGCTGAAGCCCCAAGGTTCCTCCTCTGTGATCCTACAGTCTCATGGTCCAACACTGCTGTGCCTTAAAGGTCCTTTTGCAGCACAGCAGCTCTCAGGCTAAGACCAGACACAGGAAAACTTGACCCAAAGAGTTGTTTCCCAAGAAGGTGTAGGAATATCAGGGGATTAACCCCTTCAGCACACCAGGAGAAACCATTGGGGGACCCAGAAGAGGAACTCACTTTGTGCTGAACATGGTGGTCCTACACCAATCCCTCCAGTCCTCCTGTCCTCACCAACATGTTTCACTGCTGGCTTAGGCAATTTGGGGGGCATCATTTGAGGTCTTGGACCCTCAGGAGCTCTTCTGCTCCACCATTGGGGTTTGAAGAGCTGGGCTGAGCAAGGAGCGCTGCTCACCCACATCTCCAGTGCTGGGTGGTGACATATGTCCCTCTCCCTGGTGGCCCAGTGCACGGTGAAGGCTCTCTACGACTACAAAGCACAGCGGGAGGATGAGCTGTCATTCTGCAAGCAGGCCATCATCCACAACGTCGACAAGCAGGATGGCGGCTGGTGAGGGTGGTTGGGTGGTCCCTAGGTGGACATCACCATGGGTGGGGGATGGAGAGGGTCACCCTGGGTCTTCCCATGAGTCTTCCTGCGGTGGGTTTTAATTGCTTCCTTTTCTGTCCCCCTACCCCTTCTCCAACTGCTCCCCAACACTGCATGCAGCATGACCACCCCTTTTCCCCCCCAAACTGGTCCACTTGCCTTGATCCTCTCACCCCTTGCAGGTGGCGGGGGGACTACGGGGGCAAGAAGCAACTGTGGTTCCCAGCCAACTACGTGGAGGAGATCGTCAACGCGCAAGCACAGGAGCAGGATGAGGCTGTGAGTGTCCTGACCCTGTACACCCAGGACCAAGGCTACCTGAGATGCTTCCAGCTTTGTGCCAGCCCAAGACCCTTGTCCAGAGGCTGGGGGGATGCTCATGATCCAGGTTGGCCAGAGAAGTTGTGGCTGCTCCTCCCTTGGAAGTGTTGAAGGCCAGGTTGGATGAGGCTTTGAGCAACCTGGTCTAGTGGAAGGTGTCCCTGCTGATGGCAGGGGGGTTGGAACTGGATGATCTTTAAGGTCCCTTCCAACCCAAACCATTCCATGATTCTATGATCCTGCTCCAGCCCAGATCCTTATCCAGAGGTTGGGAGATGCTCAACCATGGAGCAGAACATTCCAAGAAGAGGTTTTTTTCCTGCTTTTGCTCAAAGGGCTGGAGGGAAGCTCCCAAAAGAAGTGGACACTGGGCTTGTCCTCGTGCAGCCACCCCTCACCACCCTCTCTTCCTTCCTCTCTTTCAGTCATCGGAAAACAGTCCCCTGGGGAACTTCTTGAAAGGCTTCATTGATGTTCCATCCTGCCACGTCGGTGAGTGTCCCCACCATGTCCCTGCCATGGGGGATTTGGTTAATTTTGAGGGGATTCAGATTAATTTGGAGAAAAAATGAGACCCTCACAGGAGGAGGACCTCAATGGTTGGTGGGGTACCAATGTGGGGCTGGTGGGGGCCTGGGAGTGGGACCGCTGAGGTTTCGTTTGCTCCACAGAACCATCCGTTGGGAATGTCTTCAAGTAAAGCCCCCCTCTGATGTCCTTATAGTTATCTCCAAAGACGGGAGGAGCTCCAAACCATTTGTCTTCACCATCCATTCCCAGCAGATGTCCCACGCAGCCCAGTCGCTGGATGTGGCCGCAGACACTCAGGAAGAACTCAGCGAGTGGGTGGCCAAGATTCGAGAGGCCACGCAGAACGCCGACGCTAGGGTGAGGGGCATTGGGTTGGAGAGGATGGGAGTGGATGGTCCCATCTCCCAGCAAATGGTCCCCAACTTCTCCAAAGGAGGAGATTGGAGGGACACTTTCAGCTCTTGTTTTCCCTTGTGCAGATGCAAGAGGGGAAGATCATGGAGAGGAGGAAGAAGATCGCGCTGGAGCTCTCGGAGTTGGTTGTGTATTGCCGCCCGGTGCCGTTCGATGAAGACAGTAAGAGCCACAGAAGGGGGATGATGGGATGATCATGGGAAGAGATGGGTGGGGGGAAACCAAGAAGTCTATAGTAGACCATTTCCAGGCCACCAGAGAGCCCCATGTCCTTCACTGATGGCCACCTTGCTGCTTTCAGAGATTGGCACGGACAAGGCGTGCTACAGGGACATGTCCTCCTTCCCGGAGACCAAGGCAGAGAAGTACGCCAACCGCAGCAAGGGCAAGAAGTTCCTGCAGTACAACCGACGCCAGCTCAGCCGCATCTACCCCAAAGGGCAACGTCTGGACTCTTCCAACTATGACCCGTTGCCCATGTGGATCTGTGGTAGCCAGCTCGTGGCCCTCAACTTCCAGACACCTGGTAAATCCTGTTCCTGGGGTGGCTGCTGGGCTCATCCCCACAGGTCACACCAAAATCTCCATCCCTGGTTGCTTCTACCCTGGGTTGTGTTGCTGGAGGTGGTTTGGATGATCTCTCCAACCTTTATCCTCATCCTAATGGGGACATCTCCATGCAATTCTTGGGTGCTTCATGCAGAACCCAGCTGTATTCCTTCTCCAACCAGGGTTGGGGGCTCTTATCAAGGGGTTTGCCAGGGCAGGACCTGCTGCCCAGGGACCTCAGGGAGTCTCTTGAGCTCCACAGCTCAAAGTTGCTCTGTCCCCATGACCACAGACAAGCCAATGCAGCTGAACCAGGCCCTCTTCATGCTTGGTGGACGCAGCGGCTACGTCCTACAGCCTGACATCATGAGGGATGAGACATTCGACCCCTTCGACAAGAACAGCCTGAAGGTTGTGGAGCCCATCACGGTGCAGCTGCAGGCAAGTGGGCGAGGACAACAATTCCACCCTGAGGTGGTCACCATCAAGATGGAGGCTTGCTTCTTCCTCTATTTTGGGTCAACTAGGGGTGGTTTTTTTACATGTTTCAACCCCATATTTACTCCATGGAGATCATTACCCCACCTTCTCATCAGTTTGTGGGTCTTTCTCCACTTGTGGCATCATTTTTCCCAGAGGAGAACCCCAAAATTGCATAGAGCTGAGCCCAACCTGAACAAGGTGGAGCTAAAACAAGCCCAGAAGCACCTTACCCAGCCCTTGGGTGATTTCAGTATTGGAGCTGGGACAAGTTGGTTTGTAGGCACCTGACTCTTGACCATGGCATGAATCCAGCAAGGGTTTTTTTAAATAATTGGTTGGATACATCTAAAATCCAACTAAAACCTGTCCAAGGTCATGAAGAAGGTGTGGTGTGACTCATTATGGCCATGAACTTTTTGGAAAACCCAAAACACCCCAAATTTTTTACAATGAAGGTGGTGAAACACAGGAATAGGTTGCTCAGAAAGGTGGTAGAAGCTCTATCCCTGGAGACATTCAAGGCCAAGTTGGTTGAGGCTTTGAGCAACCTGATCTACTTGAAGATGTCCCTGCTCACTGCAAGGGGGATGGACTAGATGACCTTGAAATGTCCCTTCCAACCCAAACCCTTCTATGATTCTAAAACAGCCAAGCCATGGGGTTGTCCTGGAGAGTCCTTCCTCATCTAACATAGGCAGATCTCACCCTCTTCTTCCTCCTGCAGATCCTTGGTGCCCGGCACCTACCCAAGAATGGGAGGAGCATCGTATGCCCCTTCGTGGAGGTGGAGGTGTGCGGCTCCGAGTACGACAACAGCAAGAACAAGACAGATGTCGTAGGTGAGAGTCCATGTGGGTTCTGTTCCCACCCAGCTCCTGTGCCCTGTGGACTGGTGGAGATGCTGGGACACCCCTAACTGTGCCCCTTGGGGTCCTCTTGGGTATGTGGGTGGTGGGGCTGGGTTTCATGGAGGAGTGAAGAGGATTCCCACTAATGTGCTGGTGCCATGTTGGTGATGTCCATATGTCCAGCCCTGCTCTGACCCTCCCCACTCTCTTCTTGTCCTCCAGCTGACAATGGCTTCAACCCCGTGTGGCTCTTCAAGCAGTTCATCTTTGACATCAACAACCCCGAGTTTGCCTTCCTCCGCTTCGTAGTGTACGAGGAGGACATGTTCAGTGACCCCAACTTCTTGGCACAAGCCACCTTCCCTGTCAAGGGCCTCAAAACAGGTATGGTCCCTTCATCTGCACCATCATCATCATCATCATGGAATCATAGAATGGTTTCAGTTGGTAGGGACCTTTAAAGGTCATCTAGTCTAACCCCCCTGCAACTGTCATCATCATCATCATCACCTTCTCAGGGATCTGGCCATGGGGCTGAGCTCACACCTTGCCATGGGGTTGAGTTCATGTTGTGGTGTTGTGTCCAGGCTACCGGTCAGTGCCGTTGAAGAACAGCTACACTGAGGACCTGGAGCTTGCTGCCCTCCTCATCCACATTGAGATCATCAACGCCAAGGCAGGTGGCCCAGGAGACTTGGGGAACCCCGTGCCTCAGTTTCCCCACCCTAAACAAGGGGGAACAGCACCCTGTGGTGTCTTGACCACCCCACCAGCCTCATATCCTTGTCTTGGAGCAGGAGGAAGATGAGGAGAACCTCTACTCATCCATCCAGCAGCTACGGGATCGTGCCAGCGAGCTCTCCAGCCAGGTCTCCAGCTATGAGCGCACCAACGGCTGCGACTCCCGCTACCAGCAGCGCCTCGATGAGTTACGAGCAGCCCAGGAGAGGCTCATGGAGCTCACAGAAGTCCGCAACCGCAAGTGAGTGTCCCCTCCCCGTGCCTTCAGGAGGTTCCTTTCAAGAGGGTCCTTAAGGCCACCACCCTGTTCCCCACCAGGTTGATGGAGAAGAAGAAGAGAGACCGGCAGATGGTCACCAAACGCAGTTGAGCTGGATGGACATGAGTTGGCCAACCTGCTGTGGACCCTCCCTGCCACCTCCTCTCCTGCTGCAAAGGGAGGTGGGGTGGCCGGATCTGGACCCCCCTCATGTCTGGGTGACAACAGCGTGACAAATCTGGGGACAAAAGGGGACTTCAGGTAGCTCTGCCTGTGATGTTTCTCCATCAGGGTGAGGTGGGAGGTGGAATGTTCCAGCATAAATCCTGGGCACCTCCAGCTTCATCTCATGTCCCCTGGGGCTGGTGGCCACATCCCTGTCCCCATGAGATGGTCACCACAGCTTCTCGTCACCCTACATCTTCTGTGTCCCACCACCCCATGTCAGGGAGGGGAGCAAAAAGCCCCACAACTGATGGGGAAACTGAGGCACAGAGGTGCTCAGCCAGCCCAGGATGGAGCAGGATCGGCTACCTCCATCCTGGGGACAGGGGACAGGACTGGTTGGCAACAAGGCACCAGGATGGGGACACAGGGGACAGTTGGGGGGGG
>NW_010295747.1:0-599 GCF_000700745.2 Antrostomus carolinensis
TCCTATGGAAACCATCAGGTGGCACTTTCAACAGCTTAAAATCCATCCTCCATGAACACACGCTGCATTTTGAGCCAGTTCCAACCTGGATGCTGCAGAAACCATCCCTCTAAACATCAACTGTGGAGCTCAAAGGGTTCATAGAGGCACTAATGGCAGCTTCTTCCACTGTTTTAAAAGCTGTTCAGCTCCACAACTAGACCAGTTTATAACCTCAGAAGAAGATGCCATGGATGGACATGGTAGGGAAGAATCACACAGAATGGTTTGGGTTGGAAGGGACCTTTGAAGGTCCAACCCCCCTGGCTAGAGCAGGATCACCAAGAGTAGATCACACAGGAACACATCCAGGAGAAATGTATTGGGAAGAATCAATGAAACCAAGAGTTCCTACTCAATCTGGAAATGTAGATTATATCTGATATGATAAAAGCGTGCAAGTGGTCCAACTCAGAACATAGACCTTTAAGATCATTGAGTCCAACCTCACACTACCAATTCCAACTCTAAACCATGTCCCTCAGCACCTTGTCCACTCGTCTTTTAAATACCACCAGAGTCAAGTCTGACCCAGCACTACCAATTCCACCTCTAAACCA
>NW_010295748.1:0-8487 GCF_000700745.2 Antrostomus carolinensis
CAACTCAAACCATTCTATGATTCTATGAATTACATGGTTTTACCCTCCTAAGGCTGAACTCTGGGAGACCAAAAAAAGCTTCCAGATCCCAAATGCTATTATACTCTGGTGAAACATTGTTTTTGGAGCTTTGTAGTGCAAGGATGCTGAGAAACCACTGAATTCCTTTTTTGCCATGTCTACGCGCAGCACACAGGTATCTAGAGATGCTCCAGTACAAACGTGACTGGCTTCTGCTTTAACAATCCCAGTTCTAACTGAGTTTGCAGCCAGCTGAAATTCTGTTTGGGAAAGCCAGTTTCCACCACACTTCTGTAGTCATAAGCCCCATCATGCTCTGACCTAGCGAGAGCAGCCTGTAGTTCTTCCTCTTTCTTGGCCAGCTGGATCTTCAGCTCTTCAATCTGGGCTTGCAGCTCAGCTATTTGGTCCTGTAGGTCTGTTGTTTCACCATCAAGTTTTCTTTTAGCTTTTTCTAATTCTTGACGGGTCTTCTCCTCCTTTTTTAAGCGCTCTAAGGAAGCAAAGAATTGTATTTATAAGCAATTTTTCCCCTTGTCATCCTGAGAAGGTTCACGGGCAGGGCACTGGGGTAGAAAGGAGGGTGGAAAGTTTAATATATGCTGGTCAGTTGTTTCTCCAGGCTGCAGCTGGAAGGGTAACTGGGAAAGATGAAACAGCAAAGTAGAACTGTATGACTTAGATAGAAAGTAAGAGAAAGTCAATAACTGGAGAAAAAAAAATTGAAGTATGGGAACAGAAACTTAACCTCATCATGATAGAAATAAAGAATGGAATCTAGCAGGAAAGCAGTTTGAGCTGCTAGGCCAGGTGGGCACAGACATCAGGATTCAAAAATTAAGAACAACTACAAACCAGAAAAAATGATGGATTGCATAGTTTTGGAAAGGCTAGGCTAGACTCCAAAAGTCAACTGAAAAATAGTGCAGCTTAAAAAAAACTTGGATAAACAATTTTTGCAAGTATCTGTGCCACTAACTCACATCCCATTGATATTTAGCAAGATTATGCAACCCTGATAGCTTCCAGTAATTTATTTGTGTAGCCAAGATACTCCTGCCCTAAGGTATTTCTTTTGTGAAAACCAGCCAGCTATCAGTGCACAGAAATGAAAGACATTTAGGTGATCTGCCTGCTGTCTGATTAAGCTCGTTACTGGCTGCATCATTTACAGTTAGGCAATACCAGGTGTGCAATATATTTAAGGCACAGGAGGCTTCACTTTGCATAGCATTAGCACAATTCTGCACACATTGGCATAAACCTGAGTTATTAGACTTGTTCAATACTTTGTGGGTCCTCAGTACAGAGATTTCTCTCACACCCTTCCTAAGGCTGCTACTGGATCAGGACATCATCTTCTACATGGAAAAGGAGTCACGATCAAGAATCACCTCTTAGAGACACCCAGGGATATTTGTGATTTCCCAGACAATCTAAAGTAACACTGCTTTCCTCTAAGCAGTTCCTCATTCAAGAGAAAAAAATCCAACCAGCCAAACAAAACAAAACAAAAAAAACCCCTAATGGCTTATTGAATCATCTCAAAGAGTAAATATAATTTTAATGTGCTTTACTAGCCAAGAAATTGCATGCCCTATATTTAAGCTTTAATTTCCATTTCTAAGGTCATCAGGTTTGGAATGGTACCATAATCAAACACATCTGTCAAGTACCTTCAGAAACACTAGTCCTGATTTAAGCACACAACTACTCAAGCACTTTTTTTCCAGTGAGTAAAGCTCACTTATGCCCATCTTAAGATCTCTGAATATGATTTTTAAAGAAGTACATCATTCATCTACTATGTCTATTAGTTCAGTAACTTCCTACAGAGATAAGATTAAACTTTGGTATTCTTCCATAAGCACATTAGTTTTAAAATATGCAGCAAGGCAAGCTATAATACAGTAAGTAAAAAAACTATGTCCAAACTAGGGCATAGAGAGCAACTTTGCCTTATATTTTGCAACTTTCACTTGGCAGTTTATTAATGTTGCACAATGGCTATTTACAGCCATAAGTAATTTTAAAAACCCCATAAAATCAAGAAAGGTTACATATAGGGCTAGTTGAGCCTGTGACAACACAGGCAAAACAATCAGAAATAGATGGCCAAAGACACTGAACCACTTTACATACACAAAGCATTAAGAAAAGCAAAACAATTCAGATTCACTTCTTCAAAAATATGAGAATGCCTACTAACATTCTGCCAGAAATACGTCATTCTAATGTGTTATTATAGGAAAGGGTAGCAACTTCCCAAGAGAGATGTTTTACCTTGTTACTAAGGGATGCGTGCAACAACATGAGTTTCTGAGTGTGTCTATAAATGAAATGGATTCTCAAAAATGAAAAAAAACCAAACAAGTGAAACATGAGAAAGACTGAGCAGTTAAATACAACAAGTCTTGCAAGCAGCACTAGTTTGTTTCAAGATTTAGATAAAAATAACAGCTATTAAGGTGTCTACACATAAGGTGTAGATACTGCATACGTTGTAACAAGTGATTTATTCCTTTCCAGTAGGATGTACAAGCTGTTAATAGGCAGAGGTGATAAGAACAAACCTTCCAAATCTGTGATCATCATTTCCTGCTTGTTCTTGAGTTTGGCCAAGTTTTTCGCCTTTTCTTCTTCTTCAGCCAGCTGAGAAGTACATTCAGCAATTCGATCCTCCATCAGCTTCTTTTCCTAGTTAGGAGAAAGGAGACAAAGAATAACTTGTAAAATATAATTTTAAGAGTCTACACAGCACAAATAACTGAATATACAAAATCCATATAGAGGACTCATGCAGCATATATAATACAGATTTTACTTCACATGACTGACCTGTCAGTATTAAGGATCAATTGGAATAGTATAGAAACATGAATATTTGTTTTCTACAAAAGTGAGACTTGGAATTTAACACATGGGAGGCCTGGTTTTAGGACAGCATTTGCTGTACACTTTTGGAAATCAGTTTGCAAAGAACAACAGTAGCTATGGTAAACACTTGTTTCCAGCTCTTAGATTTGGAAGACTCATGAAACTGGAAAGAATGCATGGCAAATACCTCCCTTTTAAAAGGCCAATTTTAAAGAAGCTGTGAGTGTCTCAGCTTCAACCTATTTAAATCCCACAAGACTTCAAGCACAAAGTCTGTAGATAACGTAACAGC
The DNA here is from genome assembly GCF_000700745.2 of Antrostomus carolinensis. Classification (NCBI taxonomy): domain Eukaryota; kingdom Metazoa; phylum Chordata; class Aves; order Caprimulgiformes; family Caprimulgidae; genus Antrostomus; species Antrostomus carolinensis. The sequence continues at coordinate 3,191 of NW_010295748.1, forward strand.
AGCCACAAGTGTTTGGAGAACTGTCACTTGGTACTACGAGTACTTATGTGCAGAATCTCCACCACAAATCCTGGCCTCACCTTCAAAAATTTGGAATTTTGGTCCTCCAACAGTAGGATCTCTTCCTCCATCTTCTTGATCTTTGCTTCAGCTGTCACTTTTTCAAGCTGCAACTTCTGTCGAGCTCCCTCCTCCTCATCGAGCTGTTCCTCCAGGTCCTGGCAAGAAAGATAATTACATCTGTGCATTTTCTAGGTTACCACTGGGTTAATTTTTTTTTAATTGGTGAAAAAAATGCATTATTTTGTAAAGCCATCTGCCTTAACTAACACTAAAAATGCATTTGCTTTCTGTTAGATTCATTTATATCAGTGATCTGGTAATGAAATTAAGGGCCATGTGATATATAGGGAAATTTTTATACTCTATTTCAGCTTTGGCTGAAATATGCTATCTAGGAAACATATACTTATTTCACCAGAGTCTTTCACCTTCTTAATCTGAACATAAAATTAAAAAAAAAAGTTTACTTAATGACAACCAAGTCACATCAGGCTTTATGTCAAATACTTCCTAGCATTCTGCATCTGAATAGAGCTCCGGGTGTAAAAGCACAAGCGTCTGGGAAAAGATGCCACAGGACAGACACAGATCTCCTGATTTCAGTATGAATCCAAGTCTCAATATTACAGCTGAAATGGTTCAGATACTGGCACAAATAGCTAGCTCTGACTAGAAAAGTAATAGTGTATTGTACTTCAATTCATTCACAGTTTTAAATAGGATTCTCAGCCACACATTAATGGACACTTATTAAAAGGCATCAAGAGCTCTGAAATGTGGTGCTTCCTTCCGCTGAATATTCTGAAAGACACCTAAGTTCTGAAGTATTATCTTTATCAAAGTCTCCATGTATTCAAAAGGAAGCATCTAAGTCATCTGATTTTCACAAAAAAACCCCAAGTAACTTGGAGGAGATGAAGCTGTCTGAAGTTTTGTAAAACTCAAAGAAATAATTTTCTTCATGCTATTCACTAGATTTCAGTCAAAAAGTAACATTTCTCTCAGAAGTGACGGCATTCCATCAGTCTTTGTTTCTGTGAGAAAGCAGGTAAGCCCTGTGCAGTCAGCTCCTCTCCCCTCAGAAGTGCTTGCTGCCTTTCACACACACTCTGCACACACTATAGCTACCGACAGGGCATTTTGACTTTTCTTTTTCTTTCCTCACCCTCCTATGCCTGGAGACCACAAGAAGCTAAACACACTGAACACAGGAAAAAAAGAGAAAAACAATTCAAATTTATTTTATTCCACACACAGTGCTAAAGAGCTAAATTCCTCTGTGCCACAGAGATGCTGAGGGAACTTTCCCACCCTTAACTGTCCTGTTTGCATGCTGTTCCATTTCCAGTCACCAAGAAGCATACCTGAATATGGCCCTGCATTTTCTTTTTCTCATTCTGCAATATTTGGTTTCTTTCCTCTTCCTCCTCAACCCTGGACTCCAAATCATGGAGAATTTCTTCCAACTCTTGTTTTTTGGCAGCCAAGCGAGCCCTCATCTCCTCAGCTTCTGCAAAGAGCTCTGTCTCAGCCTGTAGCTGCTCTGCAAGAATGTTCTTCTCTTCTAGAAGCTGCAAATATACACAAAAAGTAGTAAAGCAGTCAAAATAACATTTCAAAGTGCCTCATGAGAGATTACACATATGACAACTACAAAGTTACTCAAAGGCCAAGTTGTGCTCCAGCTCTCGACTCCTTGGTCAATATCCAAAACCAAAGACTTTTAGCAGAGGGCTTTATCAGCGGTCCAGAGGACACCAGCTTTCTCAGAATCACAGAATGTTGGGGATTGGAAGGGACTTCGAAAGATCATCCAGTCCAATCCCCTGCCAGAGCAGGAACCTCAATGAGATCACACAGGAAGGTGTCCAGGCAGGTTTGGAATGTCTCCAGAGAAGGAGACTCCACACCCTCCCTGGGCAGCCTGTCCCAGGGCTCTGTCACCCTCACTGGAAAGAAGTTTCTTCTCAAGTTTAAGCAGAACCTCCTGTGTTCCAGCTCACACCCATTGCCCCTTGTCCTACCATTGGGCATCACTGAGAAGAGCCTGGCTCCGTCCTCCTGACACTCACCCTTTACATATTTATAAACATTAATGAGGTCACCCCTCAGTCTCCTCTTCTCCAAGCTAAAGAGCCCCAGCTCCCTCAGCCTTTCCTCATCAGGGAGATAATCCACTCCCTTCATCACCTTGGTGGCTCTGTGCTGGACTTTCATAATAGGGCTCCAGCAATATTCACTCACTTGTCCAGTTTAAGGACCAGATCCCACTGTGCCTACCCCATGCGCCCTGTTCTACCAGCAGCAAAAAGATGGGGAAGTGCCCGTTTCCTGGACTGTTCCTCGCACTCATCCCTGCATAGGGCAGGGCAGTGCCATGGGCAGCTGGGCTGAAGCTGGCACTTGGAGTCACTGGAACAGAACACATTACTTCTTGCTGAGTAAACCTGACAATAGACTAGAACAGTCTCAGCTGGGAGCGACCTACAACAGTAATCTAGTCCAACTGCCTGACCCTTCAGGACTGACCAAAAGTTAAAGCATATTATTACAGGTATTGTCCAAATGGCTTTTAATGGGGCACTGACCACCTCTCTAGGAAGCCTGTTCCAGTGTTTGACCATCCTCTTGCTAAAGAAATGTTTCCCAATACCTAGTCTGAACCTCTCCTGCTGCAGCTTTGAGCCATTCCCATGTCTCCTGTCACGGGATCACAGGGAGAAGAGATCAGCACCTCCCTCTCCAATTCCTCTCCTCAGGAGGCTGTAGAGAGCAGTGAGGTCTCCCCTCAGTCTCCTCTTCTCCAAATTTAAGACAAGCCCAGTGTCCTTAGACACTCCTCATAGACCATGCCTTCCAGCCCTTTCATCAATAGGAACTGATGCTGTGCCATTCTAGATAGCCATCCCGGTGCTATGGTGTCTCAGAACTACCACAGTGATAAATACATGTCTATATTTACTGACACCCTTTCAGCTGTTCTTTAAATTGGTATCAATGTTACTTATCAGCAGAAATTCATTTTCAGTTTTGCCCAACAATTATCATAATTGCTTCCCCATGTCTTTAACAGCACATGTAGACCACAGAAGTATCCTACCCTGAAAACTGATCTGAAAAGGAAAATGACGTTGCTACTGAAATTCTCTTGTAAAGTCAGAAAGGCCAAAGAAAAATAAAAAAGTTTATTTTCATTAACGTGATGTTTTCTGCATTCTGGGAGGAATAGTTCCTGCTGTATCTTCCTATTCCAGATTTTATCAGTGTGCAAGGAGTTAGCTCTCCTAACTCCCAGTGCTTTTGCTCACAAGCATCTCCATGGCTCCCTCACACAGGACACAGTGCAATAGACATTCCACATATGAAAGGCTGATCCTGGGCACAAACCTGTTGATGTTTCCTTTCCATTTCCTCAAGTTCTGCCTCCACTTTTGTCTGTTTCTCTTTCACCTTCATCAGCTCCTCGTCCTTGGCTTGAAGTTCTTCTTCTTGGCGAGTGACCTGAAGAAGAGGCTTCACCTGCAAAGATTTGAAATGAACAAGTAAGAACCTGCATCTACCTGTTTACAACAGTCAAACAAATGGAGAGACTGTAACAAACCTTCGTGAAGACTCTCCACCACTGCCAGTGCCTAAGCTTCAAATACGCGGCGCAGTTCCTCTGCAGGATTTTCAGTGCACTCAGTTGCTGTTGCTTCTTTGCAAAAGCCCTGAAGACAGAACGGGCAAAATATTTCAGGTTAAATACAGCTGAGCATCTCTCTGTGGTTTTACTTTTTAGGTTACCCAAACCTAGAATACTCACAGACCATAAACAGGCTGATTTTTAAGTTTCAGTGACTACACTGATTTATGAGTACTCATTCCTTATGGGAAGAGGCAGAGCAAAAGCTGAATTCATCATTTTCAAAGCAATAATTACAAATGGTATTTGTTCTTACTCTTAACAGGGATTTTTATGAAACTGATAAAATCAGGATGGATTAGATGCTGAATTGACCTTCAATTTCAAAAAAAGCAGCTTTCCAAAGTACGTCTAAGAACTTCCAGTGGAGCAGAAAGATTTTTCTGCAGCCAACCACTAGCTGTAGCATAAACAGCTGCATGTGTCACAGAGAAGATTAAGGAAAGGAGATATTGCTATGGAATGAAGGTACAAAAATGTACAAATTCTTGTTATTAGGTAAAAATTAACAACTTTACCCTGGACACAGCTACAGTATATCAGGCAACACACTTTCTTAAGAAAATCTCTCCTGAAATTGAATTTTAATGCATAGCTCCTATCAAAGAGACTTAAGATGACCACAAGGAAAAATCAAACCATAAGAGCACACATACTTCCTAGCCAGGTATCCTCTACAGACTGCCTGGAAGAAGATGATAATGTCTGTGATCTTCAGATCTCGTTCTTCTTCTAAGTGTGCCAAGACACCAGCTCGGAAAAAGATCTTGCTCTGTCCAATTCTGTATAAGTTGGGGTCCAGCTCTAATGCTCTGATCTAAATGGACAAGCAAGCATTGTTTTTACATCAAAGAAAGGACAATTTTTGCTTCAACTTTTCAATGTTTTAACAATATACAGGTGTAAACACTTACCATACGCTCACAGGCTTGCTTACCATCCATAAAACCTTTTGGAATTGCATTGGGTGTAAGGATCTCATACCTTTAAGTCAAATGAAAAAACACTTTTATATTCAACAATAAGGTACATTATTATAAGCCATAAAGTTATAGTCAAACACTCAGCTAAGGAATTTCTCCAGAAGGTTTTTCCAGAAGACCATTTTAGTTTGGTTTGACCTGCCCCAGTGTCTTTCCAATAGATGTGTAACATTTAACTGCTTCAAGTTCAAGTCACTTCAAGACCTCACACATGGCTTTAGATTTTTTTCCAGTTGTGTTGGGGGTGAAAGTGGGGGCGTGAAGTGTCTTCAATTATTTAACAAGGAACTTTATCTCATAAATACTCAAAAGACTGTTCCTGCTCTTACCTCTGTCTAAATTCCTGGAACACTATCCTATTTGGAAATCCTTGTCGACAAATCCTTATTCCTTCCAAAACACCATTGCAACGAAGCTGATCTAGAACCAGATGTGGATCCAATTTTCCAGCCTGGAGAAACAAAACAAGCATGATTTTTAGACTTTTAATTTGTATTAATGAAAAAACTGCAGTTTACGTTTTTCAGGCTACCCTCTACAAAGTCAACTGTCTAAACAAAAGGATG
>NW_010295748.1:8515-30014 GCF_000700745.2 Antrostomus carolinensis
TAAAACTTTTGTGAAACCCGGCTTCAGATTTCAAAAGGAAGACACAGCATGCGTAACTTAAAATGCAGGTAAGGACTTTAGTAAAGAGAAAGAATTGGAGGAGTGGTCTGTAGCACATACCCTCTTTTCATGATTTGGAATGATGCAGCGAACAAAGTTGGGATTAGTGTTTCGGAGTGTTGCCATCAGCTTGGTGAGTGATTCTTTGTACAGTTGGCCAACGGTACGGAACATGCCCTTCTTGGTCTTGTAGGCAGAGCCAAAAGCTGTCTCTGTTATTCCAGTGACTTGATCCAGCCCCACAATACGATCCACTGGGAAGGACAAGAGAAAATAATTAAGTGGACTTTACTATTTGTCAGGTATAAAGACAGGAGGAAAGAGGAGCAATAGTGCAGCAGCAGAAGCTTTGTGGGACAAATGACAGAAGATGCCATCAGTAGGCAAGGCAGTCAGCGACGCTGTGCAGAAGCAGTGGAACCAAAAGCCACAAACTTATACAGCAGAATAGTGTAGCTTTAGTAGGTACAGACTAAGATATCCAGCTCTTTACTTGCAGTTCTACATGACCAGTAAAGCCATTTCCTTTAAATCAACTTTCAAGAGGCAGAAAGTTGCCTGGAAACTGGCAATTATTTGAATTCTTACAATGCAAAGTATTTCTGGGTTGAATATCTGGAATTAGACAGCTCTGCATATTTGCTTAAAATGACAAGTCATGGTAATTATACAGACTAAATCTGAGTTTCATTGAATATTCAAAGCTATTTACAGAAGAGTTGGAAACAGTGTTATTTCAGTGACCAGAGAGGAAAAAAGTATCTACCGGACTTCCGCTAGTCTGCTACTCTGAAGAATTCTTCAAAAGTTTTATATACAACTGCAAAGACCTCGCTTGCCAAAAGACAAGTTTCAAAACAGGAAAACTGCACACCAAAGCACTTCAAAGCTGCCATAAAACATCAGAAAAGAGATTTTTCTTTGATTTTTCTGAATGTTTGGGTAAGATTCTCTACAATTTCTTCTTCAGAAGCACAAATTACAAATCTAACTGCCATCATGAAAACCTTTAGCCCAAAAAGATGAGCGTGATTCCATGTGCATGTCAACAATTATTTAAACAGCTCGCTAATAAAATACACAGGTGGCTTAACACCTTAATAATTATAGTTGGCACTTCTTAGTGCTGAGCAAATCCACAAGATCTATTGATTCTCCATGAAACCCAGGCTGGGCAGCCAGGAACAAGCAGCTATATGTAGACTACAGTTTAAGTTTTATGAAGTTACCTTTAAATTCATTCAAACCAAAGCAGAGGGAATTATGCAGAAGTAGTTTTGTGTATGAGAAATAAGTGACAATATTTGATTTTGTACTCAACTGGTTTGCAAAGGTCTATAAAAAAGGAAAATTAAAAGCAGAAAAATACAGGGCAGCAAGTTTCAATAACCACTTGTAAGTCTCACATGGAATACAGAGCAGAGCCCAGATCCTCCACACAATTTTGAACACAAGAATCTAAGCGGCTCATTAAAATCAGAAGAATAAGTAGGTGGCAAGTTGTTCATAAGATCATATCCCAATTATTTACTTTGAAGTAGAATTCAGTTCTAAACCAGAAATGGGGTAGAGATTACTGGGAATCAGTCTTACAGAGGATGAACATAAAAGCTTGTGAATACTAGAAACATGCACCCACCAGACACCACTAACAACTGGACACCATTCAGCTTTTGTTTGGCCACATACTCTTTAAAATTTTGTAAATATCTGTTAATTGTGCATCTTTTGTTTTGCTCCCCTCTGTCCTCCAACCAGAATACAGTTATTTATATTTCACTGAGGATTATTGAAGTTAAATGTAAGTCTTCCCTATAGGTTAAGAGCAGTCATTGAACATCGTGACTGGACAATCATTCATTAGCTAAAGCCTCAAAACTCCAGCCCACTAGTAATTTCTTTAGGAAACACCAGTATCTTCCTCAAGCATGTGATGTATCACGAGTAGTGGAAGATAAACTCAAATAAAGATCAGAAGTCTGAAGACAACCTTCACATGCACATATTTCTAAACTTGGGGAGAGGAATACGAGAAGGATGAGGAAGAGGTTGGATAAAATACCTAAAGTGTCTTTAAAAATGACATTCCAAATAAGTGAATTTGTTGATTTTTTTGATACCTCAAAAAATGTGTGTAACCTCTACAAAGGGAAATACTAAAGAGGGTTTTTTTAATTAAATAAAAAACCCCAAAACAAAACTGTTTCAGCAACTCTGGAAGAAGCTTATTTCACTTACTACCCCCACTACAACTGCAGCACTCATTCTGATACTTGAATACAGTTTTCAGTTCTTCTCCCAAAAAAATACATCCAGGTTCTAAAATGTTCCAGAGTTTTGTCAGTGTTGGACTGCAGAAAGAAGCTTGATAGTGTTACAAAGCTTATGCATTCTCTCAAATGCTTGGAGCTACCAGAATTATCACTTAAGAAGCAATTCTGCATCTCAACATGGAACTAGGAAGCGACAAACCTTTTTATCTGCAATGCTTAAAGGCAATGCAAAAAATACAGATGCTATATGTATGCAGCAGCAACTGAATAGGTATGCACTCAGAGATCATTGCCTTGTGGAAGTATACCTAAGTTTAGCATGAAATGAAAAGTTCATGCAAGCCTACGAGCAAAAATGGTTTTCCTGTTGATACAACAGCCCTGCCTTTAGTCGGCCTACTGTTTTTATATCCATTCACCTGGTGGATCATGAAGCCCAGTAATATTGTCATAGAAACAGGCTCTCTGAATATTCTGAATCTCTAAGGCAGAGAAACAGTAAAAACAGAAAGACAGAAGAGCAGATACACAAGACACTTCAGTTAGTAAACAGAACAAGTTCATCAATTGCAAACAGACTTAACTGTGCTACAACAGCAATTAGGCCACAAGATATTCCATGCACATTTCAATTATCTGTGGAAGCAGGTTTTGCATATTTGGACCAAAACACTTCTGCTTCTGTGTGTGTAACTCAAAAGGAAAGGAGCAGCTCCCCAATCAAAAAGTTCTTTATACATTCATTAAAACTGCTCTCTGTAGCTGAACCAAGTAAGTATTCCTGAGAGTAAGAGGGAAACTCAGTATTAACCTACAGCATCATTTATAGCACAAGATTAATTTTCTCACAGAAAAAGAAACTACAAGATTTATAAACTGTGGCATGTAAATATACTCTAATTGATATACTGTGATGTTAAAAATTATAATAGAAAAGTCTTTGTAAGCATGTATTTGGCTATTTCTGCTTCTTGGAACATTTTGGTAACAGTGTTGATAAAATACTTTAAGCTGATGTGCAGGTAGACAAGATAAACAGCAGTGGACAGTTAAAATAGGAAAATATTGCACTTGATTTTAATATGCAATATCTAAGCACTAGTATGGCTGTTAATTAATTTTATTTTAGGAGATGTAGATTTCCAGAATTTGACCCACCACTGCATAAGAAACAGCTGTGCTGGTGCTCACACAAGACAACATTTTATTAACAGCAAGTACCACTACAACTGTTCACATTCAGGACTTAACTGCAGCAATTCAAACGAAGAGCTTTGGACAAGATTCTACAGATGAAATTTGACACAGGGTAACAGGGAGTAAGTGAACACCAGTTCAAATAATGAACATGAGAAGCAGCTACTCAGAAATGGTACATGTGCAAGGGACCAGAGGTGCAATCGAGCTTCCTTGTTGTACTTTTGGCACTGAACAATAGAGAAAATGCGGTAGATATTTACAACGTAGAGGTGGACAGTGAGGAGGGAACAGGCACAGAAAAATAACTCATCCAGCAAGGTAAAACTGCTAACGATTTGTGTACTCAGAGCACGTCTCTTACCGTCCTTCCAAAGCTCTGCAACAAATTTGTCAGAAGACTGGTGCAAGAGTGTAGCCACATTGTCATTCAGGGGGTCCATGTTCTTCATCAACCACTCGTCTGCCTTGTAGTCGACCTATAAAGTACCCACATTGCACATGATCAGACACACGACCACCTTTAGTTTTAAATTTACTAGCTTCACACAAAAAAAAGCTTTCAAAATACTACACTGATATTTTCCTCATATTCTCTTCTTGATGTTTGCTATGAGTCTGGTGTGCCTCTTTAGAACGCTTCTAAGTACCACAAAAAGTAATTATTCTTTTGAAAGTGCAAACAGGAGTTTTCTTTAAAATTTAGCAACCTGACTTTTTGCTTACTAATAGCTGGTGTACACTTTCAGCCGAGTTATTGCCAAAATAAGGCTTCACTCTTCACTGTGAAGATCTAAAAAAAACCTCTGGTATAGATCCTAATTACTTTATCTAAATTACTAGAGAGTAAATTAAGGATGTGCTGCGACATGACTTTTTTTTTTTATTTCACCATAGCAGTTCTACTGAAACACTTTGTTCTTTGAAGAAAACAAACAAAACTCTTATCTTGAAAGAACCAATTCTGTGGTCTGTAATTAAATTATACCTCAGCAGCTGAAAACTCAATGCTACCAGCACGGTTTCATTCCAACCCAAGAGAGTCCTAAAATTCTCTAAGTCCAACAAGACCTTTATGCAGACTAGCACGTTTTAGCTTCAAACAAACTGAGTTTTTTATTTTTAAATACAGGCTTTGGAAGGAAAGGCACGCTTAAATGCTTCCAGCATCGACAACTAAATCAGAACATCCTCTTAGTACTTCCTGCAGGGGAAGATATTTTATAAACGATTCTAGTTTTGAAGGAAATACACATTCTGATCACAAATTGAAAAATGCCTTGTGTCAGAGGAAGATCTGCGATGCAGTGCATCCCAGAAATGCCCACTCAGCCGGGCAGAAGTAAGGCATTCTTCAGAACAATCACTTCCCAGTAGTCAGGCATCAAGCTGGTTTACTTTTTGATTACCTAAAAGTAACCTTTTGTTTCACAACTAACCTATTATTAACTACAGTAATAGTGATGATTTCATAATTTTTAATTTATTGTTTTAACTATTGATATAATAAAATGTATAATTTATTGCTACAATTATGTAGATGGCACCACTGACATTCACACAAACAATTTATTCTAAAAATCTGAAAGATTCCTTTCAATACAAGTCCTGAAAAAACTCACCTGTAAGACCTGACAACACAATTAAAAGAAACTGAAATATTTGCTTAATTTATTATTAATTTATATTTTTCAGCTTTATTTGGTAAAAAGAGTTCCATAGAAAGATGCTCAAGAAAATGAAACAAGGTCACCCTCCTGTGCAAGTATGTCTACATTTGGTGGCTACACCACATTGTACTTACCCAAAACCAACATTTCTAACCAATCATTTAACATTTAAACCTTACCTTGCCTGCGTAGTGAATAATACAGAAATCTGCTTTGTCCTTTAGCTGTCTTGGCTTTTGGAATTTGGAGTGGGTTCCTTGCTCTTGGACCAATTTTTCCACAAATGTCTTGTCAGTAGCTTTAGGGAACCAGCATTCTTCATCCAGTAACGCTAACACACCAGGAGGATTTGCCTGAAACCCAGTTGGATTTAATCTGTGTTAATATGTTAATATTTTTCATATATATATATACACACACACACACACACACACTTTAAATTTTAATATTTAAAACACACCATTGAATGTCACAGTAAAAAGTTGTCTAAATGAGCTCAAATTTGTTTTAAATTAAAACAAGCTGTGGGGGAGTCCAGTTCAATTAATGACATTATGACTCAAACAAATTTATTTCAACATATATTAGAGCTAGACAGGAGTGACCTGATCTAGTGTTGACTTTGAGCAGAGACTGGAATAGCTGCCCTCCAAAGTTACCTTCCAAACACTTTTGTGCCATGTGCACACACAGCAGCTCATCTGCATCTCTACAGTAGTTAATGTCATGCTTTAATGTGAACTAAACTGAAGACAATTATCCCTCCAGCCACTCGATACTGCTGTGGTAGCCACCAAGCTTCCCCTTGCCAAAGCCCCGTGTTGATCTCCAGTAGCAGCATCCAAAAGAGATTCAGCAGGCTTAACCAGAGCAGCCAGCATAGCTGTATATACTCCCTCTCTTTCCATACAATTTAAGCACTCCATCTGAAGGTTTGTTTATTCTTAAGTGAAGCAGGGAACAAGCAATGCCTGTATTGTGCAGCTGTAGGATTGTTTGACAGGATCATTTCCCTCAGAGAGGACAGACTGGTGCACACGGTAAAGCAATGGAAAAAAGTTTATACTCATTTATACTTCAAAAGATTCTAAAGTTTACACATTTGAAGAGAGATGTTTCTATGTGGCTACTACATGGCACCACATTTACAGAACAATTATGAAGGCATTGACATTTGCTTTTTAAAAAAAAAAAATAATCAAGTAATTTGATGCATTTCAGGATATTCACCTAAACATCTGCATACTGAAAGCATCCGCACTTACCCCCTCAGGCTTTTTGGCAGAGATTTTACATTCCAAGGAGGCAGAACTTTAGAAAGTTCCACACACAAAGTGCAACCCTTTGGTAACTGAAACAAGATTTCCCTTTTTCTTCTCTAAAGAAAAACAGCAACATGGCTCATGGGCTTTTCTGCTCCTCAGGATGCACAGCATCATCAACAGCTTATGTGTATTTGAGAACACTCACACAGAAATGTAGAGTAGGAACTGCAATGCCCTAGGTTTAATTTAAAAGGTCATAAAATAATTGACAGTGTAGTTCTGAAGTGTGAAGAATAACTTTCAGGAATGATGATCTTTGTTCTCCCCTTTCCCCTACCCAAACCCAACTGCTCCTCCTGCTCTTTGAAGCCTTCTTCAGCTTCCACATATTGAGCAACCAGAAGAATACGTTAAAAAGCACAGTGATTAAAACCACCTTTAAGATATTGTTTTCCTAATTGCAAGGCAGACAGAGTAAAGCAAAGGCAAAGCTCTACTCTAAATGAAGTTTCACTATTGATGTCAAATGAAAAAAAGTTTACTGAAAGTCTTGAAAAGCCTTCTGACTGAGCCACCACTCTAAAGCCCCTATAATGCAATGTAATAGGAAAGTGACAGGACTAAAGACTTCATTTATATGAGGGAAAAGAAGTACAAAAGTAGTCGCTTACTGTTCTACCCTAACATCAGGGCCCATAAGGATAAATCCTTTCACTAAAACATGTGATTTTAGATTTTGGATTTCAGCCTTCAAGTTAATTCACTTTTTGTGCCAGCTCCACAAGAAATCTCTGTAGAGGCCTACAATTTGCAGACAGTAAAAGACAAACCCATAAATGGAACCTCTTCTCTCTAAAGCATTATTAATGCACAAACTTACAGGTCTTTCAATTAAGTCAATGCAAGGCTGCAGATCCAGTCCAAAGTCAATGAAATTCCACTCTATGCCCTCTCGCTGGTACTCCTCTTGCTCCAGGATAAACATTGTGTGGTTAAATAACTGTTGAAGCTTCTCATTGGTGTAGTTAATGCAGAGTTGCTCAAAGGAGTTCAACTACAAAAATAACATTAGTAAGCAAAAATAATTCAGTGACAGGCTTTATCACATATCTAGAAGTCAAAAAAATTGACCTCACAGGGAAACTCCCCAGAAAACTCTGCAACGTTCGCATATCTTGTAAAGAAAACTAGAAAATGCGTTATTCAAAACTCTATGTTCCCCATTACATATAATCAAATAACGTATAGTAGGAAAAACCATCACTTATAAAAGAACAACTTAGACTGAAGTTGACTTTTTGGCACTGTAATTTAGAGTTGTCAAAGCATTTGCACACTACACAACAAACCTTCCTGCAGCCTCGGAATATTCATGCATTAAGTGGCTCCACGCTCAGTCCCTAACGCACACTGATATTAGCAATGTTTTGAAGTACCTCAAAAATTTCAAATCCAGCAATATCCAGAATTCCAATAAAAGACGCTCCCTGTCGTTTGGTCCTGTCCAAAGCCTTATTAATGCGGTGAACAAGCCAGCGGAAGAGGCGTTCATAGGTGGCCTTTGCCAAAGCTTCCACTGCAAAGTCGGCCTGAAAATCCAAACAGGAACATTTATTTACCCTGGAGAAGTCATCAAAAGAACATAGACATGGATGTTATCACAAATAACTAAGTAAGAGAAGTTTAACGGAGTTAATGCCACGGAGGAATGAAAACAACCAGTAGGAACAGTACACAGTGTGATTAATGTTATGAAAAATTAGTTTTTAAACTGTTCCATAAAAAAACCCAAACAAACCAGGTCTCTGTGCATTTGATGTGTACAACAATGACAGTAGAAGGCCAAGGAAAGGGAAAGGTTTCTTCTGTTCTACCATTGATTTTTACCATGTAAGAACATTTAATAAAGACAGAGAGTGAAAACAAAGTCGGTGGCAGTACGTGCTTAATCCCAATTTTCTTTGTTAAGAGCTAATCAGGATGAGGTATAGTTTCACTGCATCTTCAAAGCACCAAAACTTACTTGTTCTTTGGTCTGGGCTTTTTGAACGTAGTCTCTGCCAACTTTGATGCGTGGTGTCAGAATGGCCCGGGTGAACTCCATCACGTTCATCCCCAGCAGATGGCAGAGTTTCTGTGCGACTGGAGATCAAAGTCATCAGTGGAAGCATTCCAACCCTCCACAGCAGCCAGCAACACCACTGAGACAAGCTACTGACAAAGGCTGTCCTATGCCAGCTTTAAAACTTGAACTGCCAGGTGAAATAGCAGTGAGGGAGATGCACTTGTGTCCTGGGGACAGACCTACCCCACCACCCGCGTGGATGATGGAAGGTTCAACCAACATGACTTCCCTACAATTTAATGAATTGTTTCTTTCATTGTTTTTTTTCTACACTCCCCTAAGAAAATCCAGTGGTCTACTCATTTCTTAGGGGAGTGCAGAAAAAAAAAAACAATGAAAAAACCAATTCATTAAATTGCAGGGAAGTCACTTAACAGTGCACAGCCCATGCACAAGTGTTCATGTTGTTACTTTCATTGGGAACACTAATTTTCTCATCTCTAGAAAGAAAAGCACAGTACGAGGACATCACACCCCAACTCCAGCATACTAAATATGCTGAAAAACTATTTCCATTTCAGCAGGTATGCCAGTGTAATGCTTTACTACAGACTGTATCAAAATACATAGTTTAAACTATTTAAAACACGGGTTTGTAATATTTTATATAGAATAACAACACAAGCAGCAGCACACTTTCTTTAGACAGCATGACCTCTCCTGGTATCACATTCATTATTGGAACAAACACGTTACCCAGACCATTACATATTCCTGTTGCATCAATCCCCTTTTCTAAATAAATCTCCCAGTAGCTTGGGTGTTCATGATTCCATACTTCTAAAAATGAAAGTGACACTGAAGGTATTTTTAGTGTTGTCCGGGTAAGTGTTGTCCTTTAGCAGGAAGCCCTCCACACTACCCAGTAAGTACTTTAACGCCTTATCTTTGTATCTGACAGCTTGTTCAAAATGGAAAAAAACAAAACAAAACAGAAAACCTAACTATTTTTACAAATCAGCATTGGAAAAATAGATTTTAAAACCATTATAAAGAGCTTCCTCTGTACTTTTTTGTTTTGCTGGCTTTAAAAACACTACTGCTTGCTCTTAACGTTAAGATTCTCTGTCTGGCCATAGATTCACTAGAAGGGTTCATGAATCAAGACACAACTGAATCAGTAAAATCAGGATAGCATCACAAATTGAGCGCTCTTTTCACTTTAGCTACGTACAGGAACATTTCTGTGCTGTGAATATAAAACTACACATCAGCACATCAGACAAAACCTACAACCTTAGGTGTTGAGTAGAAAGTGCTGTCAAGACCTTTTTTAAAAAAAATAATAAAACCAAGAACTTGAAAATATTAAGTAGCCACGAGCACCAGCTCGGGACTGTGGCCTAATGGATACTATGGAAGGGATACTGCAGCTTTTAGGGAAGGAAGGGTTTCCTTGCCCTCCATGCAGCGCTCCAAACTCAGCTCCTCTTTAGTAAACCTGTGATACGGAATTATTGTCCCTGCCTTTCCAGTTTGTAACGAACCATAGCTTAGGTAACAACAACAACAAACTGCAGCAAAGGCAATACTAAAAATCAAATCGGATTCAGAGAGCGAAGGAGGCTGTAGCCAGCATTTCAGATGTTCAGCTGAAGGAAACGAAACCATTTTCACATCAAAGCTCTACCATTTCAAAGGGCAGGACTGGTTCACACCATTTCAGCTCGATTAATCTTGCAATTTAAAAAAAAAAAAAAAAAAAAGTAATTCATCTTGTGGACCTGAGGAAGGTCCATTTAAAAGGTGGGATTGTTAGAAAGCCCCGACTACCCTGACTTGTGTTTTATTACTATTGGGTTTTGGATGTAAAATTTTGAATTATTATAAAGCAAAAATACTAAAAAGTTTGTATCATAGTTGAGGCATGAACTTCATGAGGTTGCTTATGAACCTCTGCCCCTTCAGCCAAACGGCTTCTTCCAAAGCTGGTGAGCATGAAATTGTTCTCTGAATACACCTTCTCCCTCCTCTTCACCCAGGGAGGCTACATGGCTTTCTTGCCATCTCTTGTAACTATACTTGAAACCAAGATTTGTTTATCTATATTTATTACCTAGAGAGTAGAATTTGCTTTCTATATTCTTTGAATAGGTTCACATCTCCACTACCCACACAAATTCCTTCCCAGCTGTGGATACACTAATGTGACCTGTTTCAGACACGTGCCTCTAAATGAGAGGAGTCCCTATCAAGACACACTTATTTCTCTGGAGGACGCTAGGGACACCCATTACAGCGAGATGTGACAATACAGAGGACAAGGAAGGAGAGATCAGTTTCACTCAGTGTCTTCAGAAAGATACAATAACAAAGATCACATAACCAAATAAAGTGATTTTTAAGTACAAGAGAACAGAAACATGCTTTAACCATGATCTGAGCTTTTCAGTGTCTTTGATTTATACTTCAGAATTTTGCATCCAGTATTATAAATAACCAATAATGTCAATAAATTCTGAATTGTAATACTGGATATAAATATATGTCTAAAAACCAATGGTAATATAACAAAAGTCAAGATTGTCAGGAAGTGAGTATCTTTCTACATCATGACTTCTAAATGGACAATGACTCAGTTGAGTTGTCCAAGTTGGGCTTTTACCTAAAAAATTAATCCTTCATCTGAGCTTTTTTCCTCACTGTAAAACCCAAAGTGCCAACTGCCAGCCAAATATCGAGTCCCTGACTATTGAACTTTAACCCATACCTACTTGCTGGAGTGCTTTGGGCAGCAGGCCACCACTCTGAGAAGTGATGAAAATTTTGGACACTGCAAGCAACCTACATGCACAGCAATTTGGGGCAGCTACAAAATGAGCCCCAGACAAGCATTTGAGTTGAGCACATGCATCAGGTCCTGGGAATGATGGTTCTTACATCTCTTTTCATTTCAATTCCCAAAGTTGACTTTCCATGAGAGCATTTAAAAGGCTGGTACTGAAGTACTGAATTAAACACCTGAGTTTTACAGAATCTGAGATATGCTTTAGCAGCTATCTTTTATTTGTGAAGAAATATAATCCTCAAAATGCCAACCACATTGCAAGTCCTAACTGATAAATTAAATCTTAGTCACACTGCCACGCCACTTCAGAAATCGTTTTTTTCTAAATACAGCATGTTTATGTTCAGCCATTCCACTCTGGAAGTTGTGCTTGGCTCCAGGGCTCTTATCACTGGCAAGAAAACTGCTGTCAAGAACCAAAGAAAACAAACTGATTTAAGCACACATTTTCCCCTAGTGCTTAAGTCTTTGTAGATAGTGATAAACAAGACCACAACTGAAATACTTGCTCAAAGTTTAGAAGCAATGCAAACAGCAAATTCTGTTGATGGATACTTAAATTTGTCTGCATTATGAGAATGGGAGAGTTTTAGTAAGACAACAGACCCAGTCTCTTTTTGGCACAGAACGCTATCGAGGAAGCTCAGAAGACTGCTCTGTGCTTTTAAAGATACACATTAAATAAATGGTAGGAAGAAAACTACAGTGCAAGTTAAAGGAAACAATACAAACGTGATCAACTTACCAGTATTCTCTGGCATAGAGGCTTGATCGGTATTTCTCTCCTTCTTAAAGGAAATATTTCCAAATTGTAGCACTGAAGACACCACTTTCAGCATTGCTGTGTTAACAAGAGGCACATGCAGCAGTTTAATTGAAGAGAGTTCAGCTTAACAACTTTTTTTTCTGTTACTTGTGTCACTTCCAAATACAAAGTACAAGTTCAGGAAGAAAATAAAGTTTGTACTGTACATTTTGGGCAAACAGCTTTAATTTAACTCTAGCTCATATTAATCAAACATTTGCTGCAGGCTTCAAGACAGTGAAGCAACATTAAATTTGGTGGCATTAAATTGGCAAGTGCATGCGAGGAAAAAAAATGTACACTTTAAAAATCCAAAAGACTCAGTAACTCACACAAGATCTCATCGTGTGAAAATCCCATGATATGCATGGCTTCCATAGTCTCCTGGAAGTTATCCTTGTCTTGTTGCCCAGGAATGGGGATGTAGCCATTAGATAAAAATCTGTAATTGTTAAATCCTTCAAGCAGCAAGTCAGCTGTAACAGAGGGGAAGAGACAGAAAAATAAGCTAAAAATCTGCTGTTCACACCCACCTGATCTCACTAAACATGCAAAATATGCTTTATGAAATGAATTCCTCAAATATGGCTAACAGCCATTATACCAGCTTCTGAAACTCTGAAAATACGAGTGTACCTTTTAAGCCAAAGCCAGATTCCCATAAGCTGTATCTGTAGCAACCCACATTAGCTCTTTAAAATGCATTAAGCCTGTAAACAGAACATTACTCAACTTTAGACCTAGCATAATCTCAAATCCCTATTTGGAATATCCTAAAAGAAGTATCTCTATTGAAAGGTAACAGACACGGGCAGAAACTGAGTTAGGTATTGATGATCACCACATCAAGGATGCTGAACACTGGTTTAATTCGGGAGGAGAAAGAGTGGATCAATTCTCTGGAGCCTGTACCTTCGTACAGTTTCAATTATCACAACCTAAGATAAATACCCAGTTAATAAGGGACAAAAGTGTAGAACCAAAAGTTATCTGCACAAAAGTGTAGATAATCAATATAGTACTGCAGTGGCTGAAGAAAGCTGCAGGGTTTACTATGTTTTGGTAAAATGGTTGGTTTTTACCCAGTTTGAAGGCATAGTCCCGAACAGATAAGGTTGTCCCTGCTGACCAGATTTGTTATTTATCAGCTGGGAGCACTGCAGTTTCAATCCAGTGATTCCCAGCCAGAGGTTGCCCAAAATGGACTTTGTCATGTGGGAGTCATTTGCTTGAAATGCAACAGTTGCATACTTGAAGTTATTTCAAAACAAAGTCACCTGGCTTTTCACTTCTCTTTTAAAACCCATGGTTTCAAGGCTAAAGAACAGTTCAAACGCGACTGTGTTAAGACTGAAATAACAGGCACTGCACACAGAAGCAACGGGTTTACAAAATCAGATTCTCAACTTACACTTCAGGTGCTCTCCCGCTCCAGCTAGCAGCTGATAGAAGATATGAAATGTCCGCTCATCTTTGGCCTGACGAACAGCCCGAGACTTCTCCAACAAGTCTGATTATAACGAGTCAAGGATCTTCTACAATTTTTTGGTTAAAAGCCTTCAATGAAAACAAAACTTTCAAAGCAGGCTATGTAATTTCTTTAAGACCAAACAGAACTTTAATATTAATGACAGGATTATGTCCAAGATGAACTCTCAGTAACTTTAAACAAAACATTTCAAATTCAGACTGGTAGAGGCCAACAGTTAATTTTAGCAAACTCATTTCTTGGATGTTGAGGGCATTTCCCTGCTACACGCAGCTGACAATCGTCTGTAACAGACCAGCTAAGTCAAGGCGAGCAGGGGAGCTGGCCATTCTCTTTCCATCACTTCTACTAAGGTCACAGCTGAACTCTTAGCACCAAAAACCCAGCAGCTGCTGAACTCAAAAGTACTTTTATCTGAAGTGCATTTGTTGTTTTTTCCAAGCACTGCATTTTCACATACAGTCTGTGGCACCTTTAAACTGCTCCCAAATTCAATTTGTGCAGCAGACAGCATCTAATCAGCTGTCATGAGCTGTAATGCTATTTAAGTTTTTATTTCATGATATTCCATATGGTAAAAGAAACATGGGACAGAGACTTGAAATGCACCGGTACACAAGCAAGGATGAGTTCTTGTGATGAAGAAAAAATTCCCCAAGAGTTAAATCCTCCTGCTTTCACAAAGCTCTGGGCAAAACAATTCATCTGACCTTTCATAAAAGCAAAAACTTCATTCTTGTGCTGAATGAAAAGAAATAATTTATCGTTACAGCATGTTTTTAATAACTAGAGAACTTCCCAGCTTTATTTTCAAGTTTCATATTTTCAAGTTTCATATTTTCAAGTTTCATATTATGTGATAGTTCCAAACATTCAGTGCACTTAAAATTAAGCGGTTTAACTCACAGCAACAGAATGTTAACTGCAGTATTGTTTACAACTAATACTCACACGATCCTGTTTACTGAGACTTCTGATTTCATAATTTTATGACCCCTCTATTGCTATTCCCCCAGAAAACAGGCTAAACAAACTAAAAAAAAAAAAAAGTTACACACATTAGTTTTAGTATAAAGAAAACAATTCTAGAGAAGGGTTTCAGTGCAAGTATTTTTACTAGTTCTTATGCAATCATAAATAAATCAAACCTTAAAGTTCAAATGGAATTAGGCTCCAGTATTAACTGCTAGTAAGTCTGATGTTATTGAGCCTACGTTGGTATCTAGAAGACCTAAGAAAACAGAAGGTGGCCCAGCATTTCCAGCTCCATCACTTTGTAATGAGCATCACCTTCTTCTGAGAGCTGCTTCTGCAGCACTGACAAGAGCACAGCCAAGCTTTTGGTACAGTCCAGTAGCTCAGCTGCTGATTAGGAAGGTGGTTTTTTCTAGAACTGTTTATAGCACAAGCACACTTTACATGGTTTCCCTATTTAACATACTCTGGTTTTAAGGTCAGTCTGAAAATCCAGCAGATTTCAGAGTGCTAAATTTTGGAATATCTGATTTCTAAGCACAAGGAAGCATGCTGACTTTGATATTTGATCAGCTATTTTGAAACAAAGGAAGAGATGGATGTTGTCAAAGGAATGTAGAAATGCAGTAAACTTTCACTGCATTCCAATGAATTCTAGGGTCAAAAGCAAAACAATCTGGAAACTTGCATTTTACAATGATGTGGCACAAAGCAGGATACATGTCTCAATGTTGGCCCCAACAATATAACCAGTAACATCAAAGTTAATCCTAATGAACTTGCCCTGCAAAGAAAGAGATTTTTATAATTACTATTTTTTTTAATTAAGACAACAATGCTATCTAGATAAGAACATAATCCAAATGCATTCATATGTCAAGCATTTCACACCAGTTCAAACGAAATCTTTTCCCTTCAATGTGCTCAGCCATCATTTCAATGGAATAAGTTACGCTGCACACAAACACTTTCTAAAGATTAAAGAACAAGTATTCTAGATATGATAGATACGAAAAACTTCCAAAAGTGAAGCTCAATTTCTCCTATTGATAAAACATGCTCTCTAAGGTTGAAGGCAACGCTGAGATTTTAAGTTTATTTCTATGGCAAATTTACTGGTGCCCAAAGGTGTTTTATCTGCAGCAATCCTGAACCCCAGCGTGCTGCCCAGCCCATCACACTTCTACTTCCATTTCCAAAACCAGGATGATTCCATCTGCATGGCCTCTCTTTTCTAGCAGCTGGTAAAGAAAGGACTAAGAGCCAGTACACCCATTTCTTCCACATACATCCCCTTTTCTCCACAAAGGGCCAAATAAAGAGCACCCTTCCTTTCCAAGAGCTGCTCTATGTGGGAAGTGGTTGTGAGTGGATATCTGATACCAGTTTTAAGCCACATTAGCTTCCCAATCTGATTTGTCACTTGGCTACAAACATTCCCACCAGGACAACAGGCTCTGGCTTGGAGCTGGACAACTTTAACAGCACAATTACTGTATTTCAAGTTTGGGCTCATGAAACTCTTGGGTATTCCTCCGGTTGCAAACATGTGAAGAAACCAGTGGGAACATGCACTGGGATCTCTGTTTTCACTGCATCCAATTTCTACACTACTCTATCCACACACTAACAGGTTTTGGAGACCAGGGAGCATCTTGCTAACAACTGTCTAAATGCTTCTTTTGGTGGTATCTGCATAAAGCCACCTACTAATATCCTTTGCAGAGGCCTTCTGAAAATGGTCTTACAATCAATACCCAAATCCTCGCTTATCTCAAGTCTGACTGATTAGTGCTATTGGTATGTTAAAGGGAATTCCTGTTTGGCAGATCCATTCAGCTCAGGGCTGTACTATTGATTTTCATAGTAAATATTCTTCTCCACAAACATGTAGAATACACGTATTCTAGCAATGGCCCAACCTAGTACGTATATATTATGGGGTACATTGCCATGCTGCGGACTTACACCTGAACAAGTTGCTGCAATCATTTGAGCTATTGCAACTTCCTTCCCAGACACCAAACCCTTCCCTGATAAAGCCCATTCATGTCAAAAAGATTTGTGTGCACAAGTTACCAAGTTTCTCCCCCCCAGCCACACCAGTGAATTCAGAGAAAGGTACAACCTACCTACCAGTCTTATCCTGACTTAGTCTCAGAGCAAAGTAACTGCTCCGTGATTGTGACTGGTTGTGTATCTTCAACTCAAAAGTGATTTCTCCAAGTTTCAAGAAAACTGGTGGAATACTTTCAATTAGCTTCAATGATTATTCTCTAGTGCTTAACCTGCAGTCTGGTTGGAAAGCCAGTGGCACTAAAGTGTCAAGGAACAAGGCTTGTTTTCAAGCATGCCTGTCAGCGACCAGCACTCCAACTCAGATCTCCGAGTATGAAGCAACAGGAGACTGTAAGCTCAGCTTGTAACTGAAGCATACGTTTCGCTCAGCAACAATTCCACAAAGCTGTATTTATAACTGTCACAAAGAACAAAGTGACATTTTACTGAAATTCAGCCAACAGACTAGATATCCAATGCATGTGGCAGTACTAGCATGTCAAGACCAGCAGCTGACAACTTTTTACCCAGAACAGGTACCACAGAGCCTTTTTAGAATGGCATGGCTTGGATTTGCCATGTTACACGTGAAAACAAACATGAAGCATTATGTAAGGTCTAGTCAGTAGCTTATTCTGATACAATTAAAAACCACTTTACTCTGTTTCACTCTTAAAACTTATCTAATTTCTGCTGTCAAGTTACCAGTTCCACAAACTAAAATAATTGAGAGGAAATCCATATACTCCCTACTTCAGAGTTCAGCCATCACTGAAGTCTGTACTAGAGAGGTCACTTATCTAGTTCATCTTCTTAAAATCAAAAGATTAATACATCCTTTTAGCTAGCACTGGCAAATCTTGCTATGAAATCTTTAATTTATCAGTTGAGAGACTGTAGTGGTGGTCATCCAGCAACTGCAATCTGTTTACACTATCATTATAGCATTAAGTACATGGTTTTGTAAAAAACACATCAGAAGGAAGCATTTAGTTCTTGCAGTACAAACCCAGCAAGCCCAGTCTCCTAACCAGTGCAAAATAGACTTTATTTCCTGAGACACAAGAGAACACTGTCTTTGTTAGAAGAAATAAGAAAAAAAATAATGATTTGACACTAGCCTTATTTCAGTCCTATCTGGTATTATCAGCAAGGAGGGAACAGGCTGGCATCCTCATGCTGCATGGTGAAGACTGTCAAGCCTGTATGGGCTCAACAACAGCACTTCTCACTTTGTGGGAAGATATATATATTTAAGTCAGGTTTTAAAATGGTTCTCACTAAAGATTATTTTTTCTCCATGAGATGACACCATCTGGAATGCATTATACTTGCTCCTTTATAAAAACAGAGCCAGAGCCATCTGAGTTATTATGTTCAGGATGGCAATGCAGACTTCAGTATAATACAAACCAGATGCTAACATCTTTTAGAAAAAAGTATCCTCATTAAGTTAGTACAATCCTTGATGCACTCAAGAGGTGTAACAAAGAATTATTGTACAATGAAACCTGTTGCTATTATAAATCCTA
The DNA here is from genome assembly GCF_000700745.2 of Antrostomus carolinensis. Classification (NCBI taxonomy): domain Eukaryota; kingdom Metazoa; phylum Chordata; class Aves; order Caprimulgiformes; family Caprimulgidae; genus Antrostomus; species Antrostomus carolinensis. The sequence goes on from NW_010295748.1 coordinate 26,753, forward strand.
TACCTAACATATATAAGCATCAACCAATATTGTAAATAACGTGACTATAAAATTAGCAAAGTTGAATTTCTACAGTACCCTGCTCTCCCTTCTCAATTGGAAAGGCTATTTAAGGGTTTCAGTTATATAGTTTTCCAGAGCCCTTATCACTGGGGCCAAGAGTTCATACATTATAAATCCAAGCAACTGTTGAAGCATCAAGGCAGCCAAGAAATCTTTCATTTGTTCTATAAATTTTAGTTTTGTTCTCACAAGGAAAAAGATTTAATACCTCCTATACAGTTTTAAATTGTACTAAAAACATCCTTCCCCTGAAACAGGAGATTTTTTTTTCCCCTCCCTTCAAATGAAAGGAAGTTTAAGAAGTGGTAAATAGCTATTCACCCCGAGTTCCACCACTATTTTTTAAAACAATGGAACACATCAGAAGTTATCTGCCACCAAAACAGTAGATGAACAGAAGGTACTGACCCAACAAAAACATCAACCAGCTACAAGAGTGCCCAGCACCTTGAACAAGTCATGCTGTCTCTTTGAGTTTGCCTCAGTAAATCACTCAGAAGGGCATGGCAACTGAGAGAAGTTTTCACATTCAAGTTTTGTGCTTTTTTAAAAATAGAGGATGTTCTCTCTCAACTAATCAATTAACAAAGTCACAGCTACTGACAAGAAGGCGACATGTTTAGCCAAATTCCATGCTGATGCCATACTCCTTCATTATTTGTAGTAGTTCAGCAGTAACTTGTGTGTGCAAGCCCCAGTTCAGCTCTATGGCACAGCTGAATTTGTTAGACTATGAACACTACTGTCAATTCAAGTATGGTGGATAAAACTAGAGCAGGTTTTGCCAAGAGCCAGTGAGGATGCATCTCCAGTGACCCAACACAACGTAGAAAGCACTGTAAGAGAACCTGAATTCCTGGAGGAAAGAGGACAAAGAAAGCTTCAGATACTAATTCACCAAGTTCCTAAAAAGGTAATTTCTCCATAAACAGTAATCCAGATTCACAGACTCTGAAGAGAAAAGGAGTAACTCACAAAGCGGGAGGAGTTGTCATTTTTCACTGTCTTTGCATTCCCAAAAGACTCCAGAATGGGATTGGCCTGAAGAAGCTGACGCTCCAGCTCCCCCTAAAAACCACACAAACAGAAAAGAGACAGACATAAGCACAGTGCAGAGGCAATTAACAGTTCCTACGCTCTGCTTCCTCCTGCCAGTCCTTTTACCCAGCCTGTGGCAGTGACAGCACCTTCAGAAAGGGGTTAGCATTTTTCCCCTCACTTCTAAATCTGCTGATTGACTCCTCCATCCAGTGAAGAATGTGTTTTGGGTTTTTTGTTGGGTTTTCTTGTTTCGTTGGTTGTTTTGGTTTTGTTTTTTTAATAACACACACACATACACACACAAACGGAGCAGTGACCATATAGGATTTAATGGATGTCGAAAATCATTGAACACAGAAAAGAAATATCACATTTAGGGCTCATGAAATTAGGCACAGACTTTGAGTGCTTCAGAGGAAAAAATGATTAACTGGTTTTTAGTGTAAGGTTATTCTTAAACTTCTTGTTTTGTGATTTAACAATATAGCAACTTTGAGAATACCTATTTTCAAACTTCCTTTCAAATCAGTGAAATACTCAGCCAGACATTCATATCATTGCAACATCTCTGACCTGAATGCACCTGAGAAGCCTGCCAGAGCAGCATAATGGGAACTGAGCAACACCAAATACAAAGATCATTTCCAGATTGCTCAATTCAGCCAATATTGCTCAGTATGGTTAATGCGATTTTTTTTTTAAAAAAAAAACATTTCTTTAACTTCAAGCCAATGGATGTAGAAATCAAAGTACTTATCTCGAGGAAATTGCACAACAGCTTTTAAAATTGCTGTCCATGAGGAGGTCTGGTAACAAAAAAAGTCTGTGCTGCTTCCAGAAGCCCAGGAGACATGTATGTACATAGGAAAATATGATATTGTCTTCCTGCTCTGAAGGATGGCTTTAAAAAAAAAAAAAAGTGAAGCTGTATGGAATGTGGTCTCAAAAACCAATGCTTGTGTTCATACCTGCTTTTTCCAATGAATAAAGGCCCCAGAATGAGCATCAAAGAATGGGAAATATAAGTCTCTAAGGTTTCCACATGATGTCAGTTTTTACACAGGAATTTGTAAAAGTCACTAATTAACACCTAAAAGAGACTTTTTTATTTGTGTATTGAAATATATTTGAATTCCTCCTGGAAACTCATGGCTGCTTGTTCTTTAATGTGACCTCAAGTTATCTGCTCAAAACTTGTTTACTTCCAAATATATTCCCTTTGGGACTATGTATTCTCTGAATTCTGAAGCATCTAAAGAAATAAGTGTGTGAGTCTTGGCTCCAAGCATACTAAACACCACTAAGGCCACAGTGCCTGTGCACTACACCTTAGGTCTGCCAACATTACAGCTCTCAGAAGCACTTTTCAATTGACAAAAAAAAAAAATCCACAATTGGAGAAATACTAGATCCCTGTTATAACCACTCTACGCACACCTGCAATTTATATTCTAAAAGTTTCCTATGTAAGCGCATCAGCTAGTGGGAAAGCATTTGCTCACACCATTCCTCCCATTCTCTTCTCCCAACCGTGCTGTCAGCTCCTGCTAAGACACCGAGTATAAAAATGAGAAGCTCGCTCACCATGCTGCACACAGCTTGAAATAAACCACATTACGTACATTAAACGCAGCCAGAACGTCACAGCTTACATTTCAGATTCTAGCTACTCTGGAAAAGAAAGCACACGGACTTCAAAATTTGACTCCTCCATACGTCGCTGTGCCACTTGAAAGCATCTCGATGCAGGCACGCTTTGTCCGTGCTCTAAAGTGCTTCTGTGCACCACATCCCTCACTGGGGTTTGTGCAGAACCACCTCTGCGATGCATCGGGAAACCATTTTCCTCAAATTCTCCAACTGAATGCAAAAAGTTGTGAGTAGTTCATTTTTACAATCGTCTCTGAAGAAAACATTCAGTTGGGTCCTCAGATGTGGGGTAAATCCATGAGAATGACCAGAGTGACCACAGCCCAGCCAGCCTCTGTGGTCTGCACTCGCAAGTAGCCCTGGCATAGCCATGGTTAAGAGACAGCAAACCTCTCGCACAATCTTCAACAGCTTCTGATTTTGTAGTTTTCAGTTTGAGATGGACTGCTTTCCAGTCAAAAACCCAGTGCTATTCAACAGTACTATTCAATATATTCATCAATGCCCT
>NW_010295749.1:0-3692 GCF_000700745.2 Antrostomus carolinensis
TCCCTAACATTCTGTGATTCTGTGATTCCGTCTGCTCTGCCAAAATTAAAACTGTCTTGTCAGCTACAAAGAACACTAAAACATAGAGCTCCAAACCTGTATTCATTAGCTTTCCCTATGGAAGTCTTTTTGGGAAATAATTTGTGACTACAAATCTATCTAAGTTAGATGCCAACTGCAGTACTAAATGCTGGGTTTTCTTTTTTTTTTAATAGTGAGACTGACTGACATCTAGTGGCTTCATTTACTGATTCCCAAGAACCCTCTCTGGCATTTTCTTTATAATAAAGTATGGGAGCCAGACAATTTACCTGCCTATAATCATGCAGTTTGGGGTCTTCATACACACCAGTCTTATATGTGCCATTATTCATAAACCGTATTTCAGCCTCATAAGAGCTGTTCCATGGAAAGCTAGTGACAAGTTGAGGCAACTCCTTTTTCTTTTCTGAGAGAGAAAGGAGCATCCTGGACCTAAACCTGGAAAGCTGTTGCATGGACTATGGACTATGGAAAGACTATGGACTCAGAGGTCATTTTTGGCTTCTGTTCCCCTTTTCCCTTTCCACGTGGTTTCTGAGAAGGGTTGGATGATCTATAGAGCCAGTAGCTAAAATCAGGGGCTGCTTTAGCCATATATCTGTCTTGGCTTTGTGTTGCTGCACTAGTTTTTTGCCAGGAAAAAGGCCAATCAAGGCTCACAGAAAATTTTGTTTCACTTTTAAATAAAAATTATCACTTTTCCTGGTGGAAGGTGAACATAATGGGCTGATGATGGATTTTTTCTTCTCAAATATTGTGATCCCTGTCAAAATGACAAAGGAAAAAAAAAATCAACACATATGCATAAACAACAGAATTTTTATTTGATTGTTACTTGCAGTCTGGCTATCCCTGTCTGTATAACCTAATGCATGCATTGAAGATAAATGTGTGCTTGTACTTCAACATTATTTTTGTACCTGTGCTTAATGAAGAATTATTGCTTCTTGATCCCTCTTTCTCTCAGTTATGCAAAATAATCTGAAGAAGCAAACTCCTAACCCCAGAGAAAACCCATCTGAAGCCAAAAGCATGGGTGTTCAGGAATCTACACCAGCCTGTAGGAGCAGGAGATCTGATTTTTATTTCGCCTGATATACCCAGCACTAAGTAGGAATGCAAATATATCCTCTGCTTCATGTTTTTATTCTTGTCTCATTAAAGAGTACATCCTTGAGGGGAGACCCAACCTGTGCACATGCAGAGCAGCACAACTCAGCAGGGATTGGTGTTAGCTGGCCAGCGCTGGATGCACACTAAGCCACATGTTGCACAAGCTGGAGTGACAAAACGAACCTCAAACTGGGGAGAAGTTGAAACTCCAGTCTCCATCCTTCCTGATGCATTTTCATCTTTCTCCGCATTCCTGGGCCCACTCAGGTCACAAATTTAATTAGAGCTGCCCCGTTGCTATCCTAATACATGCCCAGGTTATGTCCTACCATGGGCTGTCCCATCAGCTAGTGCAACTCGAGATTCACCTCTTCCCCCAGGGTGAGAGGGATGCCATTTCATACACCCAAGGATGCCTCTGGGCAGGGTGAAAGTCCACTGGAGCAGCAGTAATGCCCTAATAGGTAGTAAAGTATTTAGCTCTGCGCACCAGCTAGATACTGCATTATCTCTGTTCTGTCTCTCACTCATCTTAAAGACACTCCCAGACTCCATTACCTTTCTTACACTCTATCTCTTAGAGAGCTCCTTGGATGTTCCACAAAATCTGGAAGAAACACACAGATGGTAAGGGTATTGCAACAGGTCCCAGCACAATACAAACCATTTTTCCTACTTCCTTTAATATATAATACTTAGGAAACCTGAAGGAAAGCTATAACCTTACAACTTCCTCTTCTTTGTGCTTATTCATTCTGAGGACAGAACGTTATTTTCTAAGAGAAGACAGTAGTCCACTGAAGGCTAAGGTCAAATGGAAATGTGTTCTTACCAACAAAACTGAGTTTCTGAATGAGGATTTGAGATAAAGTAAGTTCCCACACATTGGTTTTGGATGGTCATTTCTGTGCTGTCTTTTTCAGATCACTTTTGCTCCCAAGCCATGCTCAGCTGTGCTGTGCTGTGCTGTCAAGCTGGGCTCCATCCAGTCCAAGATCCCACTGGCTGGGGCACCCCCCGCCACAGCCGGGCCCCACTGCAGGACAGCCTCCAGGAAAGGACCAAAACTCACATTCCCTACTCCACAAATTATCCTCAGGCTATCCAAATACTGAAGGACAGCCTGGCCCTGTTCCTGGGTGGGAGGAGATGAGCAAGTATAGGTGGGCACTCTACTTCTGTCCTCTAAGGTGGCCCAGGCTTCCCATCAAGTCTGGGGAGGGGTGGGGGCAAGCCAGATGTCCCACCATGACCAGCCACTGTGTTTGTCTGATCATTTAATAAACTGGGGAGAAAAAAACTGACAGGTGGTAATTTATACATTGAAAACAGCCTTTTCTTGTTTTGCAACTAAATGCAGATTCTGGCAGACTCAACAGGCTGGCTTTGAGTACAGGTGAAATAGGGAGCTGCCAAGGTCAGCAACCAGCTGTGTGAATGCACAACAAAGGCACTTCTGTTTTTCCAGTCTGTGCCAAAACCATAATAACCTAGACTTTTCATTGCTGCTGCCATCTTGAAAAGGGTAGATATGCACTTGACCCTCCACAGGTGCCAGGAGCAGGAAGGTTCAACCCTGTGGAGCTGCACGTCCTTCTCTGCCCCCCTCCCTCTTACTAGCACTCCCTTCTCCCCTTGGCAATGTCCCACAGCCTACAGACAGCAAAATTCACATTTTGCCTATATTACCAAGAAGTCTCAAAGCCATGCCACTCTTTGGAGAGACTGTGTCAAAAGGGCAACTCTTCTCTGTTTCATACACTGGATAACATACAACACTAATTTATTAGTCTTCCTCCTTACCTCTCAGTCCTTTACCTGTTCTCTCCAGGCACAGTTTTTTTCCTAAAACCAAGGTTTTGCACCCAGAGGAAGTTTCTAAAGCAACACAATTCTATGATTCTCCATTCATTTCACCAAAGCAAAAAGCCTGTATATTTTCACACATGCAACCTCTATCAGCTTTGTTACCATTGATTTTCCACGCATGTGTTTGTATCCTAGAAGCTGAAACTCACTGATCCAAAGTACCTACAGATCCATATGCACAGTGATGAATAAGGACCCCAAAGAGATGCAGTGAATAGAAAAGATAGAGATATCACTCACCACTCAACAAAAACAGGGACTTCCTTACAAACTTCATATTCTGTACCACAGAAGGCTTCTCTTTCCTCTCTTCTACGGGAAGTTAAGCAAAGGGATGAACTTGCAGCACACCCTTATTCAAGCAATTGTTCATTCTTCCATTGTACAAAAGAGCTGGAATATGCAGTCTACCCATCCGTGTTGCTAAGAAACAGGGCCCTGTTGCCTTGGGACTTGATTCAGAATTCAGAAGCAAAAATAGCATCTCAGCAGACTACCTAAATGCAGCTTGAAACCTAGCAACAAGGCCACAAGTTCAATGTGATTCTCTTACATGTTAGAAAACAGGGGTGTTAGAAGGAAAATATGACTGAGGAAAAGAAAACAGTAATTTGAAAACAAAACAGAGCTGCTATATCACCAATTATCCTAAGGGGTGGAACTATCTT
>NW_010295749.1:3703-4195 GCF_000700745.2 Antrostomus carolinensis
CCTAAACATACTTTTATGACCTGTAAGATCTGATGCTTTGTTACCCTGTGCTTTGAGGAGGATCATATTTACTGTAACAAACAAATACAAAGCAGCATCAGTATTTACACCGGTATTTCCTGAGTATTCAGCTTGTACAGTATAAGCAACAACACAAGAGTCAGGATAGCTGTAGTGGGTTGGCCCTGGCTGGATGCCAGATGCCCACCAAAGCCCACTCTATCACTCCCCCTCCTCAACTGGATGGGGGGAGAAGAATATAAGGACACGCTCATGGGTCGAGATAAGGACAGAGAGAGATCACTCACCAATTACTGGCACAGGCAAAACAGACTTGACTTGGGGGAAGAAACTAATTTTAATCTATTACCAATCAGACAAGAGGATAATGAGAAATAAAACCAAATCTTAAAACACCTCCCCCCACCCTTCCCTGCTTCCCGGGCTTAACTTCTCTCCCAATTTCCACCTCCTCCCCTCCAGCAGCACAGG
>NW_010295750.1:0-3935 GCF_000700745.2 Antrostomus carolinensis
TGATTCAACTTTAACACCAGCCATATTACAGCTGTGTCTATTCCAAGTCTCCAAGTCATTATATGCAATAACTGAGTAATGTGTCAGAGGAACATTTATTAAATCAAACTTTTTCCTGGTTAGCATGTTGTATTATTTATATTATATTGCACTTACAGGCTACAGTGCCATTATGCAAATTAGATACAAGTGGAAAAACATTTTAAGTTGTTATTATCATCACTAAGATTACTACCTTCAGAAGAGTCTTAGAAGCTTGCTCATTGATTGGAGCAAAATTAAGAAATAAATGTAGGAAAACCAGAAAAGTGTTAGTGACCTTGCCTTCAACCAAAAACAAGGTATAGGAAAGTAGAGACAGGGAGAGGGAGAATCAAAAGGTTCATTGGTGATCTTATTTATGAAAAAGGCAAATCTTCGGAATGTATTAACCTGGATGTTACAAATTTACTGCATTTGAAGCTGTAAAAATCAGTTTAAATTAAATGAGAATGCCACATCACATGATTTCCCCATTGAAAACTTTAGCACTCACTAAATGAGAGAGTGCTTTTACTGCATTACCTCAGAAGCAGCACTGCTTGAAGAAAAGATCATGCTGCACCACAATTATATGTTCTACATAGGTGCTGCATTACTGGTAATTAGCAATCGTGATGAGAAATTTATACAGCATTTCAAAAAACCTTTATGTCCTAATTATTATTTTTTTTTAACTGCAAAGAAATAAGTTTTCAAATCAGGCATTTTGGTGCATAAAGTCAAGTACTGCTAATTAAGAGAATGAGTGATGAATTCCAGCCTCATTCATTAACCAAAATTGCATTTAACTGGGATTTATTAGATTGAAGCTAAAGTTTGAAATAAAGGTTATTCTATTTTGAAAAGCTTCTAACACTTTTCTAATAAAATAATACTTTCTTGATCATAACAGATTTCAGACTTGCAAAGCATTTAACATTATGCCTATTTTGCAAATCCAGAAATTATATTAAAACCAGTTTAAATGACCTGTCAAATGACACAAAGAACCAAGAGCAGGAGTCTGAAGAAGTTGCAGGTTTCTTAAGACCCAAGCATCATCACTTTTACTACCAGATCTGCATACCTGGGTATAAAAACAGAGGAAAGAGGGCTATAAATCACCAAAATAAAGTCCTCTCTCCTAAATTACTTTCTTTCCTATCAAGCCAGCAAAACTACAGAGATGGATTCTCCCAGAAATAAATTTTTACTAATAAGTTCCTTCAGCTGAAGTTGTATCTTTCATTAATGAGAGTGAAAACTTTTAACAGGAAACAATTTTTTACATGTTTTTAAATTAGAAGTGGTGGTTATGCAACTTAAGTAATTGAAACAAACAGGACACATGATCAAATGACTTTTAAAATTATTTGACAAATGTATTTTCCCCTCACTTTTCAATTTATGTTGTTTTTGTTAAACTGGATTAAATAAAGTGAAATTAGAGTGTTTCTATTAAAACTCAGACCAAACAAGAACACCAATTTTAATTCATACATCGACATAAACAAGGAAAAACTTGCACATAGACACACTTTGCATTAAGACTGTCTTCTATTCATCTAGTTTAAGTTTCTTTTAGATTAAACCCAGCTCAAATGCAACTCCATTCAGTTGTCTATACTCAAAACTTGCAAAGTACCTAGATAAACTTAAAACTGATTTAGTCACTTCAACTCAGCCAACCATTATTTTCAGCCACAAAAATTATTTTGGAAGCACAGCCTAACGGTTAAAGCATGAGGCTGCAAATCCAGACATTTTTAAATAGAAACCAATTTCATCACAGATTACTGATTGACTCTGGGCAAGTTAATTAACCTCCCTGCAATCTGTGAAATTGGAATAATACCTACCTTGCAGTGAGGCTTAATTCATTAATGCTTATGAAATGATGTGAGATTCTTAGATGGATGTACTATAAAAATACAAACAAGCTTAGTATTTCAAACAGTACTTTGGAACATAATTTCTCTTTGAAAACATACCTTACTGCGTCAAGTAAAATGTCAGTTCGTAAGCAGTATCTGAGCAGCTTTTGGTACACTGAAAATGTATTCACCATATAAAAATCACAAGCAAAATAACAAAAAGGCTATGTCTTCCTTCATCTATGCACAGAATTATTACTCTGCATTTATAGAACTCATCAGTTGCAGATAAATACATTGTAATTAACTTAAAATAGTTCCTCAGTCTGCCAGTTCACCAGAGTTCTTCTCAATTCAGATTCTAGTTCTGACTGCAAAGCTGTAAAGCTCATTTTCAGTGTGGCTCCAGTGCAAATATTAAAACAGTTCACTGCACCTTTTATATATATATTCTGTAGCCCTTTGATTCTTATCTACCTTCAAGAAAAGAGTGCAATAGGAAGTAGTTCATTCCAAAACTATGTGGTTAGAGATGAAACCCGAATGGATGAGGTAACTGTCAGTCATCACAAGAGGTGACCAAAGTTATTCAGGAAGAATGAGGATTCTGAGAAGATGCAGCAAGTGTTATGAGGACCAATATTCTTTCCTCCAGCTATTATGGTTGGCAAGTTTTTGGCAGCACACTTGGACTTTGACCACTTAGCCACAAAAAATTATGTCACATATGTCTCTTATGTCACAAAAAATTCTGCAAAATGTAAAATTGAAAAGTAGTTTCAACTTCCCTCCCCACTGAACACCTGTACGTCATTCCTTTTAGACTACTTGTACTCTAGACCAATATGTAAATATTTCTCAATATAAAAAGATTTAAAACTCCAAAGCCTGTTAACACTAGTAAATGAAGTTTAAGTTTAGCTATGGAAAAAAAAATACTCTGCTAGAATTACCTTGCTGGAATAAGTCAAGTAAAAACATAACAAAAAAGTGGATTTTGACATTTCATATTTTGTTGAACACCATTACTGCACAGGCAATCACTGTCTCTTACACATAAATTAACAGCCTACCATCTGTCAAGTGTTCAGATAATCACAGGGTTTAATGCACAATATGGTTATTAGAATGTGACCTGACAAAAAGAAAAAGAACACAACCTAATTTGGACTACGAAATCTATGATCTCACTTGCAAATGACAGTTTGACAAGCTATTATTCTGCATTTTGGCTTTTACAGTAAAAGCAATTTTATGCATACGTAATTCTATTAGTCATACAGCCAACTGCCTGTGGAAGATTACTTCAAACTATAAAATTTGCTTGGTCATTCAGGATTTTGAACTTACACAAGTATTTGCACTATGAATAAGAATTTAATGATCTGTATATACACACAGCTAGGAATAAAACATACATCCCCTACACAAAATGATCCTCTGATGCTAGCATTAACTGGACCTACAGATTTGCCACACTGATTTTCAAGAAAGCGTGCAAAAAGTCATTAAATCTATTAATTACCTATACATCAACTCACATCAGCAGTTTTAGAAGTATAGTGTACAGGACAGTTCTGTATGCAATCTGTTTCACATGCAACTGTGGCATCTGCTAGTGAGCATCATTAATGATTGTTTTTATTTAGAATATTACTTGCATACTACCTTTATGGCTTATTCCACTTGCAGTACCTTGTTTTCACCAAGGTAAACATTATTGACAGTTGTCTCTACTCAAGACCACTAAAAAAATACTATTACTCTCTATTAACAGAAAACTCTACCTGGCATGCATTATGTGCCCATGACTCCTGCATTTTTCAATGACTCAATTGCATTGTTAATGCTCTAATAAAATATATTTCCAAAGGATATACTCTAACAATCACTTCAAAGTGTAAAATACATGCTTGGGAAAGGTGAAATTATGTCTTCAGGTAAAAAACATTTTAAGAAGGTGACACAACAGAAACAAACCACAACAACTTAAGAAGATAATTCAATACAAACAGTTTTATTACCAGCAGAACTTCAGCA
>NW_010295750.1:3956-36879 GCF_000700745.2 Antrostomus carolinensis
TTTCTTTACTTTTGCCTCCACGTAGTTTTATCTTTCATGTTTTCTTTAGTCATGAAAAATTACATTTTTTTCCTGTCACATTATCTCAATGCACTTGTGAGTCAGTGCAGTAAAGCCTCTGCAGCAGAGAATCATGGGATCAGCTTGGCACTATGAAACCCATAGACATGAAATTTAAGAACAATGCAGTAGATTTACACTACACAAGAACCTGCCTCAATAATAAAGGATCATGATATTGCCTTCTTGCCAGAGGGGAAGAAAAATCAGATCATGGTTTATGTAAGGCCTGTCAGCATTTCAAAGTGTAGTACTATGTACAGCTACACAAAACAACTCTTACCTGACAGAGGTCTGCTATTCTGACTAACAGTTTCTACCAAACTGGAAATAAAAAGAACAAGCCAAGCAGAAGTAACATATAGACTACTCAATCAGGTTCAGTTTTACATGTAGTAAAAGATTTTCCCTATTGAATGCCGGAAAATATCAGTTGTACAAGATAAACATCACAAAGTACCACTTCCCAAAGTACCTGAGTGACCTACAAGCCTTAGCCTTCTTTTGAAAGATCAGACAATCCAATTACTACAGGTCACCAAACTCTCAAACGTCTAATAATGCAGATAATGGGATTTCTAACACATGCTTAGCTGCATCATCTGAACCTGCAAGTGCTTTGTGAAACTAGTTCCTACGTGCCAATGAGCCTCCAAGTTTGTCTTCATGGGGAAGTTGCTATGGCAAACAAAAGTAAGAATTATCATGATACAACCTACTCATTCTCTGTATGTCTCTGTGTATTAAGTGTGATGTAGTGCAAGCAAAAGCATCTTATGTTGGTGTGCCCTACTAATGTTTACCTGTGGAATCATTACTGAGTAACCACCAAGCAGTAAATTCAGTCTCTCTTACTGTTCACTGAATTCATGAGATAAAAAAGTGTTATTATTGAAAGCCAAGCCTCTCCCAAAACTGGAATTTAGTTCCAACTTCAGTCAGTTGTGTATATCAAAAAATTTACCCTTGAACTTGACAGTTTGGAACACTATTCCATTCCCTAACAACAGAGAACTCTAACCAACTCCAAGCTTTAACTACAAAACACTGCACATCAGATCTCAGCTTATGGAAGTTAGAGTATGAGATGGAATTGTATTTGCCTAGTTATAGTTATCAGGGATTGACTCTTCAGAGACTAACACCGGAGTTAACCTTCTATGATGGCTGCTCATTCCTAGCTGTTCAAGTGACTGAAAGCAAATTTTTGTGACAACAGCTGCTAAGTCACACCTGCTCAGCTTTACTGCTGAACATGGCACTTTGAACAGAAGGTCGTTGGTCAGCTTTAAATAACCATGCAGGTGATTATTTTAAGTTGTAGTCTTTGGTAGAAAGCTGTGAAAGTAACCACATGCCCAATAGGATGTTCTAGAGACTCCACATCTCACTTCAGACAAAATACTTTTGGAACAGAGCTGCTGCTGCATTTTTACAGTTTACAGCTTGTGCTGGCAGAAGTAGGGCTGGGGAGCAGAGTAAAGACTTCTGGGCCAAAGCCTACCTGTCTGGTAAAAGGAAAAGCTTCCCACAGATGGTGCAGCTCTCAAGTGAAGGGAATAGCAGCAGCAGCAGGGCTTGCCAAAGATTGTTTACAGCAGACAGGTAGTTTTGGCTGGTTCTGGAACAGTCATTTCTACTGTACTGCAAGGAACCTCCTTCAGTATCACCCTTAGAGTAACCCCTTAGAGAAAGCACCATCCTGGGTCAGGCTGTGAATTCCAAGAGGGACTGGCACAATACCAGAATGTATGGTGGAGGTACAGAAGAAATACTGCTTGAACCTAGCAAGAACCTCTCTTTATGTATGCTAAAGAAATCACCTATTCTTTTCTCTTTAGAGGCAGCACACAAACTCTGTTTTGGGGTTTCAGGGGGTTTTTTCCCCCCATTTCTTTGGGGGTTTTTTTATCACTACTTCAGTTCTGCAGATAAAATTAGAAGGACAAAAAAGGCTGAGAAAAGGTTATAGGCTTCTACTGCACTCTATTTTATGATCTTTGCTTTCCAAAACAATATATATTTAAAAGATACTGTGTATACATATGTCTCCCACTTTTACTTTTTTATGCCCTCCTTAAGCAACTCACACATCAAGATGCATTTCATTTACCTATGGAAACGTTTCATTTTAAAGATGCAGTACATCACCTTTTAGTTTTCTTTTTCAGATAAGAGTTTTCACAGGAAGTTGATCAAGCTTTTTTGTTTTAAGGTCAATTTGCAAGTTCTTTGGCCTGTACTATTCAACAGGACATTTATATTACTATAATTCACCTATCTCACTTATCTTCTGTATTCTTTCATGGAAGCATGAAATTTAATACATTAATATCAGAATAATTAAATAATCAGAAAGACAATGTAAACTCTCTTACTGAAAGATTTAAAGTGATTTCTCACTAGGACAAAGTCAGGGGAAGATGAAGATTAACGTCTTACTATCCCAAATCAAACAAAATACAAGAGTAGCAGCTGACAGTCATATATTACAACTACCAAAACAAGTGGCAATGAGAACACGTTTGTACACTGTGTAAGGAAAATACTGTGAGAGGAACAGAACAACACTTTAAGAAGAGTACCTTTGGTAATCAAAGGAGCTTCATACTTTTCTTCCTCCCAGAATATTCAGCAAATTACATTTGCTTCTCTGTAATAATTTCATCCCTAACAAGATCAGAGGAAATTATTTATTCCACCCCCAGTCTTCCTACATTTGTACGTCATCCTATGGGACACCAGCTTTCTGAATTGCTTTTGGCCATCTGATATTATATTACTGCAGCCTTCTGCAGAAGGAGCCAGAAAAAAGAGAAAAAAAAAAAATCAAAATAATTACATGAATGCTGGGAATCAAAGTTTATTGACTTTCCCTTGAGCTATAATACCAAAGAGCTGGTTACCGAAGTTGCCAACTTATTTAATGATACCACCAACTCCTCCCTGAACTTGTAGAAGTATCTTCTGAAAACATTCTCGAAATTTTTTTTGATGTACAGTAATATATTATCTGTAGTTCATCTCAGTGCTAGAGATAACAACTTTATCTGCCTCTGCTCCTTCTAACTGTTTGTGCCTACCAAAACACTAAATCCCATTGTCATTATAATGCAAAAACCCTTGAAGATGACACTCTCAATCAAACCAAGATCTCATTTTCATGTCCCAAGTACATCCTACTTATTCTACAAAACCTATGAAAAGCTTTTATTAGAATGCAGTTCTAAAAAATAAAAACCTCATGCCCACATGGTAGTTTGTTCTGATAACTTTAGTTCATAACGTGGCATCCCACAGTGTGAATACTCCAGTGGATGGAGTTTCCACAGATCATTACCCTTTTTTCAGTTTTCCCTCACACTGACCCATCCCAAGCAGAGAGCTGCCTATACATGTATTAGTTCCGAAAATTCTCTTTGAAATTGCTAATACTTCTTCCCTAGAAGTCTCCTCACAACACTTTTTTCCTAGACCAATAGTGTCAAAAGCATTTTTTTTCCTTCTCTCTTTTTTTAAAATGACTTTAAGGTACAATATGTATTTGTGGGGAAAGGGAAATAGTTAATTAGACAGCTGATAATGAGAAAAAATGCCCAGAGCCACTTTTTCCATAAAGGTCAGCAGTGCAACATCACCTCAATCAAAAGATTTGTCCTTGTATCATTTACAATACAGCTTATTTAAAACATACTGAAAAAGAACAATAAACAGATTCACAGGACAACACTGTTGTCAGTTTTTCTGACTATTAACAAAGCCAATAAGTATCTAATTGAAAGAAGAAGCTATAGCTAATCACCTTCTCTTTCAGTATAACTGTGAGCATGCTATGGAGTGTTTATAGTAAACCATTCCCTCCTAAAAAGGCTGGGGCTAAGAATTAATTATTTTTAAATCAAAACAATAAAACCTCTTCTGAACAACATGGAATTAGAAAATCCATAAATATAATGCATAAAATATAACGTTAATCTTCACGGTTTTGGATAAAGGAAAGACAGAACTCCTAAAGAACCAAAATAGTTAAATCATTCAGCTAGATCTCCATTAATAAATCTGATTCTTTAATTCACTTATATGGGACCAATCAAGTTTGTTAGTTTTCTTGTCCAGTGATTGAACAAAGGGATTTATGCTGGAACACTCTTGCCAACATATGATACCTGCACATCTGTAACTTCATCTAACATATTTTAGTAGCAATAGATAGACCCTTTGATGTTAGGGAATAGGTCCTTTGATACTCATCCACACTCAATCACCGTATAGAAGATCACTCCACAACAGAAGACTGCTTTGAAAGTTTGGCTTGAACATAAGATTATTCAAGAAAACTGTTCAAACAAGGTATCATGACATGACAGATCAGAAGAAACAGCTTTCAATAAAGGCAGACAAGGCATGCTTCTTACCTTTCACAAGGTAATTTGTTCTGTAACATTAGAAGAGACAACATCAGACAGAACCAACAACCTGGTCAACTGAATTAGTGTCAGTGCCTCCAACTACAGGTAGAATCTTTTTCATTTAAGCATCTATCAGTCCTATGAGAGGAAGTTGTGATATACCCAAGGAGCAATACTCATATTAAACAGGACCAAAGTTCCGTACACCTCCAAAGTGTAATCTGGTTTGCTTAATTAAATTAGCTTTTGCCAGGTAGGAGAAAATGGAAAAATTATAAGTTTCTAAGTTAGGAAACTTTATTTCTTAGTTCTCATTCCACTGAAAAGACAGAGATTCCAAGAAATTATCTTTTCATTTGAAAATTAAGATGGAGGACAATAGTTTGAGACACAAAAATGTGGTGTAGGTTTAAAGATGATAGTCAGAAGCTTCTTGAAAATTGTTTAAGAGTAATTTATTAGAAAGTTGGAGTACTGTAGAATTATTGAGTAGCCCCTGAACTATTTAGTGATAAAATACTGCAACTTAGACATAAATCATTGTAAATTTCTATTCTTAAATCTGAAATACTGTCACATACAATACTGTATTTGCAGTAGTATGATTTAGATATTAAACTTTATCATAATACAAAAATGGCATTATATACATCTAGTATAGATAATCAGGAATAATGTAGCAGTAATGAAAAACTTCTAGATATAAATTGGAACTCTCATTGAATTAAGCCAGCTTGTTATGTTGACAGTATACAGCACAAAAGACCAAGTTAAAATCTTTATTTCATTTCTACTAAGAGTTCAAAACTGCAGTTTCAGAAATGCTTCAGAAGAATATCTTTTTTGAAAATTGATTTGCATTAACCTTTTGACAGTTTTCCTAATTGAATTAGCATAAAGGGTGCCTAACATCTGCAGTGACATGTACTATCCCTGTTTCTAATCCTAACAAAATTTTCTTGCCAGGGTGATGAGGTATTTCAGTTGCTTTTCACAATTTGTTTTAAATAAAACAATAAATACATGCCAAGGTTACACAGCCAAGGGTGGGAGGGGGGGGTGTTTATTCAGGGAGGGGCAGGGGGTGTGTTGGGGTTTATTTTAAGCATAGTTGAAGGAAATAAGAACCTCCTGAAAGTAAATGTTTATTTTCTCCTACTTAATTAGAAATGGTGGCCCTGCCATGCCTAGGCTTTTGAGTCCAGCTTTGGGTCTGCTTCTGCTCAAACAACAGATGAATGCTTTCAAACATTAGCTTTGTCTTTACCCTGCAGGTAAAATAAATGAGGAGGGGCTTGAATGTGTCAAGTTTTCCTGCTAAGTATCGAAAGCTATTTGCTAAATCTTTCTCATGACTCTTATTCTCTGCAACACAGTTTGAATACTTTTAAATAAGTGATTTCCTTATAACATCTTTCAGTCTTGCTGCTTTCATACAGAAGTGTGATAGTTACCTTTTTAATGGTCAAAACTGTACAGCAGTTTCCATTGGATGAGGCCTTAACAATACAGGTTTCAATAGTGGACGATTTTAAGGCATACTAAAAAAACTACTATGTGATTTCTTCAGCTAACTTATTAAATACAAACCATTTATTTAAAAATACTCAATATGCTACTGCAATAAATATTTCCATCTTAGCCAAGAAATATTGATATAACAATGGAACATTAATCCTGAGACAGGTGCATTTTTAATATCATCTGAACCTCCTAGATCAGAAATAAGTGTTAAGCAACCTAAATCATGATATAAATCCACATTTCAGGTTGTATGGAGCCATTGTATTTTAGTCCTATAATGATATACAGAATTCTAAGACCGTATGATGCAGTCACTGGGAAAACAGATTGACACTGCTGCTATCTCATTCTCCATCCACACTTAAATTCTAACATAAATTTGGCAACTGTTGAAAATCTTTAAAGTTAGAAATCAATGTGGTATACAGCCTGAAAGGTGTAATCCCCAATTTCAAGGTGTAAAACTCATTAATCTTCAAAAGTTTGAAGGGCAATGCTTCCTAAGCTCATGCAGTAAATACACTGGCAAAGATGATTAGTTGAGAAACCAGAAAATCCTTCCAAGCACTGAGCGCCGTTTGTGTACAACATTCAGAAATAAGAAACAACTCTTCCATGTAAGGGGACAAAAACCACTGGCTCTTGTGGAAACACTTTTTTTTTTTAAATTTACATTACATATTTAAAATCCCTACAGTATATGCAAAATATAAATGAAATATTAGGGAAAGCACCACATAATCCTATAGTCCATACTCAGTAAAAAGCCTCCTCCTCTTCAGTAAAGGAACAGTGTTCATAGCACTTCTATTGTCCTTGACAAAAGCATGGCACATCTTGACTGAGGCATCACTAATATTTTTCCATACTATCCAAAACTGAGGAAGCAACTCAAAATTCTCCCTTCATCTGTGAACAAGGAATTAAAAATTACCATGTGACTGCAGTATCACCCAGGCTGTACATGAAGTATTTAAGAAAACATGATACAAGAAAACCATTATAGAAAACAACAATGGGAAAAATTACTCCATTCAGCTTTTCAACTTATACATACAAAAAGATGTAGCATCAACACATGCATTGAACTTCACCCACTACTACTTCACTTCTACTTTCTTTCTCAACAATTCATCTTACTGATGTCCAAAAATCCACCCACTGCAAATGGACAAGTGTTCTTAAAATGATGCAATGATTTCATTTACAGTACTGTGGAGCTCTGACAAATTGGCTCTTGCAAATAGTTTGTTTTGAGCTATAACAGAAACTTGATGATGGAAATATGGCATGAATACCTCCTCTCCCCTCCCTTCAATTTTTCCTTTGCCCAGCTTTCAAAGCACTGTTTACAGTGTGAAAACCTACTTTTCCCTCAAGCAGTCTATTTTAGGAGTGTTTTCTTCCTGTTCAAGTTATTTAAATCTATGTACTTGTTATCAATTCATAGCAAAGCTCCCATTGATGCCCCTTCTAATACTGCTGTTGACTAGTTACCATACAAGCCTTATGCAGCATTACTTTGTTTCATCTACTAAATGGTGTGCTAACATTTCAACACTTTATCCTTAAACCAAGAGCTTCAGAAAAACAGCTGTTTAATAGGTATTATATCAACAAGTACAAAAAAGAAAAATAATTTAAATACATTATAATATTCTAATTCAATACAGTAAAAAATGTGCCTTTACTGTCTCATTTCCAAGACAATATACCAGTAAGACTACAGAAAACATTGTGTTTATATCCATTGAAAGTATTAAAGACAAATCTTGATTAAAAGCATAACATTCAGACCTCATTTTATTCCCCAAGTCTCAGTAAAAGAAAAAAAAAAAAGATTTTCTCCCCTTCCCAGGAAATAGATTAGGTAGGCATGACATTTTTCCACTTCACTGTTGTATGCGTTTATAAGCTTTCGTTTTGTTGCATTTATGAATTCAAACAGTGCTAGGGTTAAGCTGGAGCAAAGCAATTTGGCATGCTTGCATCCGCTTTTATCAGGGAAAGCAAAAGCAATCCACGAGGTCTGGACTGACCTTAAAGCACAAGTATTTATTTGGAGATTCTAAGGGCTTACCAATTGTATCTGGTAAGAGGGAACCTAAATTCAATCACCCTTGCACACAAGGTCACCTTAATTCAAGCAATCACCTTTCAGTTCTTCTGCTGTATCAATAATATAATTGTATTCTATTACTATAAATATTCTCTCTTAAAAAGGACATATTAACCATACATTCCCGTTCTACCATGCTGCTGTCTACAGGACACAGTCAGGTTTCCAAAGTCAGCTACTTCCAAATTCAGATAGTTTATTAAAAAAATTAAACCTATGCTGCTCAACACAGTTACACTTTCATAGTATATACAGAACACAGTGATACCTTCCATAAAAAACTGTCCCAGAAAAAATATTAAAATCAATCATTGCACAAGCAAACAGCTACTGTAGAAAATTGTCTTAAAAATCTCAGATATATGAAGGATGTAGTCTGGAAAACAGGTCTTCACTGCTTTCAGTAAGTAAGCTATTTCTAAATTAATCTGGTGACATACAAATGCATTCATAGGACATACTTCTTCCCCTAGGAACTGGACACTACTATTTTGTTTCAAGGTAGGACTGCTCCCATTCATTTGTGGAATTTGAGCAGCTATTAGTGTTTCCAAGTCAAAGTTACTCAATGGAATTTGGATCCTCTGCAGTGCAAGCAGTAAAACATGAATACACAGTCTGCTGCTTTGCAAATGGCCTGCTTTTCCTGAACACTTCTGTCTCTTCACCCAATAAGCATTACCATCACGGGCAGGTAGTGATGTGCCAGTGATTAACATTTTATTATTCTTTTTTCTAGCTTAATCCCTCTTCCTCCATCCTTTTTTGTCCTTCCCTGGTTACTTCCTTTTACTATTGGAAAACCTGAGACTATTTTCAAACTGGCAGTACATAGAATTCATTCTCAGTGACATGATGGCAAGTCTCACCTTTCATAGATGTTAGGTACCTCAGCATCCTATACTCAAATGCAATTCGGTGTCCTGTAGCCCTGACTAACCTTGTCTTTTGTGCTGTTCCCTGGTAGAGTACTGATAAGTCAGTATTTAGGATTATTTGTTTCCAGATCACAAGTATGTCAAACATCATTTTGATATAGTATTAGTCTCCATCCCCTTTGATTCCCCTCAGTCCTTTCTAGATAGGCTACAGCTATTTATTTTAATGTTCCAAGCCAAAAGGTGGACTTTTTTCACCTCCTACAGGTGGTGGGTCAATACTCCACAAAACAAACTCACTCACATCATTCATTTTCAATAATAGTCTAGTAACAGTTTCTTTTGAATAATTTTTCCTCCTTCTTCAGGTTGTCCGTGAAAAGCAGCTGAACATTAATCCTTCAACATCTCTAAGAAATTAAGAGTGACCTGTAATTTGCACAGCAGTACAATGGCACCTGATATGCATCATTACGTTCTTACTTTGCTGGTATTTCAGTAGTCAATTCAAACTTAAATATGTGTCATTTTTATGTTTAAAAGGTTGAGCTTTTACCTGTGCTTACATTTTTAGCAATTTCCATAGCACAGGCATTACACAACAGAACACATTTTTGAAATTTCTAGGCCTGGCTGTCTCAGGATGCCAGTTCCCTTACAGAATTCAGAATGATGACTGGTTGAAGGCTACGTGCTATCAAGTTTGCTCTTTCCATTCTGCCTACATGATCAGGTCCTTTTTTGGGTCAGATATACAGATTTTTCATAGTTCTGGTTGTCCAAAAACATTTGATTTTGCAGTGTGTCTAATCTGTTATTTGAAACTACTGATTCACACACACATGCACCCCCTACGCTTCATACAAAGAAAATGACCACTGGCTTCTAACAAGAAAGAGAACTTGTAGCTCTTAACTCCTCCACTACTAAACTGAACACAGAATTTCACAAGGAAAAACACTTGCATTCCTTTCTTCTCAAAGTTGCATTCAAAGTTCCTGTTTTCTGTATCTGGAGCCAGACTAATCACAGTTCAAACACAAGGATGCTCAGGGAATCAGGAATTCCAGCCACATGTTCTCACAAAAAGACAAATTGATCCAGTTCACCAGGCCTGCTCAGGGCTCAAAAGCAAAACAATCAGGCTCCGACCGAGACAGAGATCACCACATACCGTTCCATTAATGCCAAGTACAAGGTTCTACAATCAAGACTTCATTGCCATTTTCTGCTCACCCAGTCTGTTTGCTTAACATCCTACTAACATACTAAAGGCACAGATACACTGCCTTTTCATTCCAAAGAGAAGCTGCATGATTCTCAATTTGACTTCAAACCCAGATCAGTCGCTTATGCTAAAGGGCAAATCGCAGCAGCAGCTTGAGCTCAGCTCAGTGCTAAAGGGGTGAGACAGCAGCTTCAGGATGGAGGTAGCTCATAACCACCAGTTCACAATGAAGGTGTGAAGAGCTATCTGCGTGGACTCTAAAACTAAAGAAATCTGGTTACACTAAAGCAGAATTAATCACCTCTTCCTCAGAGGAGATTTTTCCTCTTGCCAGTATCGCTCCAAGGAAAAGCAAGGCTGACAATTAATGCAGGTAATAGCATCTGACAGCAGCTATGCAGATGTGCCACCTAATAGGCATAGACACCAAAAGGAATCCAACGTTTTCACTGTGTACTCAAATAAAAACAGGAGTAAGAACTAGGGGGTTGGGTGTGTAAGAAAGAGAAGCCAAAACTATCTAAAGATAAATATAAATACAATAAGGATAGTTGGTTCTTAGATCACCTATGGCATGCAAAACTGCAGGTACCTTGGTAACTATAGTTAAACAGAAGATTACACAGGTACAAACAGCAGTAAACATGGTAATTGCTGCTGTCACATGACTCAACTTTTCTTTTGAAAATACTTTTATTCACCACAAATATTTGTTCCAATTTGTTTACTCATCTACCTATAAACAGCTTAACTGTGCTGAGAAATATTAAAAATGTATCTATCATGTCATAGAATGCAAACATAGTCAGGAAAAAACCAAACTCATAACAGTATAGTATACATCCATTTCTTCTATATCCTACAAATCTGTTGTTTAATAAGTGTTTAAACACAGTTGATCATAGTGATTTACACTCTATGACACTACAAATTCATATAAATTTAAATTTCACTGCATAATGCAACTATCTTGAATTTCTAAATCTTGTTTTTATGTTGCAGGCTGCTTTAATTATCCCAGTACAACTTTTATGAAACTGACAGAAAAACTCAAAACAAAAAGAAGTTGTCATTGAAAACAAATACAAGATTATGGTATATTTGAATCCAACCAAAAAAAGCTTCTTGATGAAAATGTGCCTCTCAGGGTGCCTAATGTACTATCCAATCTCTTTTTAGCAAAAAAACTATTTCTGCTTTAACTATTAATCAAAGAACAATTAAGATACACATTTATAAGTACAGAATGCTGAAGTATCTTCAAATGAAAAACTAAAGTTGCTGTGATATTTTACACACAGACAACTATTATTGTCTTCTTCCTAAATTTTATGTATTTATCCACTTAATACACAGTGAAAAATCCACAGCTGTGCAGTATTATGTATCTTAATTTCCTGCTTTATGTAGAAACACTTGTTGCATACTACTACATAAGCAAGCTTCATGCAAATTCAGAACCATAAAAAAGCCACTTTTAATTTATTTTCTTCCCCACCTGGCATTATTCAGCTGGGGATCAGAAGCAGTACCACTGCATTTATTTTTAAATACACTGCTATTAATCTTTGCAAACATAACTACACCAGAATAACTTAATCAGTGTAAACAAAGCACAAGTCAGCAGTCAGATGTGGTGACCCTCAGCACGTGAACTTCATATTTTCCCTCTATCACTCAGCATTTTTGCATGCTAGGGAAGCCAGGTGGCTAAAGACACTGTCCTGTCAGCTTTCTCTTTAATCTATGCACTTAGATTTGTGAATATAAGGAAGTATGTAAAGCAATGTTTGTCAATACACTGTAATAAATACACTTACTTTTACAGTATCTTCTCCTTTCTGCCCTTCAAGGCTACCAAGGGATAATAAATACATATATAAAAGTAATGACCTGTGTATCAGTAAAAAGAAAGTGTTTAGCCTGTATATTAATAATCATGCTCACTTTGTTCAGCTATTACTGTACAAAAACATCTATATAATCTATAATAAGACGCTGTTTCTCACTACTGCTTTAATGACAGTGGAGTTCAGTCGTTAACACTAAAGTCATCCAGCAGTCACATCCATAGAGAAGGGAGCCAACACTGAAGTCATTTTGGTCAGTACTGATTTCCTGGAAAGCTGCAGGGGAACTGTCCCACACGTTTGTCAGCAAGACACAGCCAAAAGATCAATCTGTACAAACCAAAGTTTAATCTGGAAGATGATTAACAAACAAGTAAAACTAATTACCAAAGGAAATGGATGCTCATCTCAGTTTCCTCAAATGAAGACATGCTTCCCAGGAGATACACTTTAGCTTAACACAAGTTATTTGCCTCCATCAAGGAAAATGAGTGAAATCTACATTCCTGACACAGGAAATCAAACTAAATGCTTCAAGAATCTCTTCTGATCTTTCCTACTATCAACCTATACGTCACCCTAGTGACGCTATATATCATTTTAATCTTACTTTAGCACAGTAAGAAACACAAATTTGTCCAAAACCAAACGCTTACGAGTCTCTTTCAGTTTTCCTGGCTGAAAAGAATCAAGTGAGGGAGAGTTACCTCTTTGTCTTCGCCTCATTACTGCTCCACTGAGAAAAACATTTCTACTCTCTTCCCTCTTAATTCCACAACAGCACCTAAGTGATACTTCTTGAAATTATTTAGACTAGCAATATCTGGCTACATAAGGAGCAAGATAATCACTCCAAAAAAGATGGGTCAAGTCAAGGGACAAAGCTGCACAAGTATTGGCTAGAAAGTTTGGAAATAGGAATGTAGGTATCAGGTGTGGACATCTTCACTATTGCTGAAAATTTTTAGAGACTGTAAGTGTGCAAGTATAAAGTGTGCATGTAAAAATATGTGTTTTTATCAGCATGCATTTAGGTTATCCTGTCGTCAGTCCCTCTTATCCACAGAAAAAGTGATTCCGGTTTCACAGTCTTTTACTGAAAAAAAATTAAATACATTTTAGCCTTTATATGTTGTAGAGTTCATAACAGAAGAAGCAGCTTTCTGCCAACTTTTAAAAGTGTTCCTGTTAACTTACATTTTACTTCAGAGCTTATTTTGGATATTCCTTTTACATCTGTGACATTGCCATTGATTCATTCTCATCAGAAGTCACAGAGGGTTTTTTTGGAGTAATCCATTGGGCTTTCTGAATGAATTGTCATTTTTTATTTTTTATGGAGGCTAACAACTAATGGTTTTACCAACAAACTGCACTCTGGGAAGTTTATTACACTCTGTCTTCAAAATCACTAGAAGTCATTCTGGTTCTTCGTTATGCTCTCAGCTATGATATTGAGTGCAGGTGCTGTCTGTAATGACCAGAATTTAGCTGAACATCTTCATATAATTTTTCAAACCTAGACCATTATGTCCCATTTCATTTTTATGAGACTTATTTCAAACTTTTTCCACACAGCTCTTGGGTACAAAGATGATATTTTTCTTCAGTTTTTTTCATAGCTTTCTAAGCCATTCACAGAACTCATAAGCTGAATTGCCATCAGCCGATGCTCAGCTTTACAACAGTCATATTGATTGGTATCTCCCAAAGGCATATTGTAATCATTTCACCACTGATAGGGTTAGAGGCAGACACACACTTTGACATTCTCCTTAGATATGATAAATGCAATCCTCGTTTTTTCGGATTTTGTGCAATTCACCACATATCCATCTAATGACCCTTTTTATTCCACTGAAGCTGTAAAGCCCAAAGTTATAAATATCTTCTTAATTCATACTTATGCCATACATTCCATAGTCCTATTTTTGATTAGTTCACAGTGGTTCAGCTCATAATTTCCTCAGTGAAAATATCAGATGGTGTCTTCCTTTTGAAGAATTCTGTACAGCATCACTCTGAATAAAATATTATTAACATATGCTCTGCTCCAGTGCAACCTATCTCTTTCTTAAATACCAGACAGTCACATCTGACATGTGCCACATAAGGATCATTTGGCTTGTGGACTGCCACAAACATTATTATAAAAACCAGAAACCAGTCTGTATTTGTTAATAGCTAAAGCAAAGATTTCACCTGTCTACCTTTTAACAGCATGTTCTCCACTAATGCCTCACTGTCATCCTCAAGTGATCATCAGTTCTATCATTTGTCTTTTTTTTAAACACCCCTGTAAATCCACCAAAGTAGCCTGTTACTGCCACAATAGAGAAAGCCAAAGTTTTACCCACATACAGACATTTTAAGACATGCACAACAGACATGGTTAAGTGTCACATGTTTATGGAAGCAACAGATAAACATATAATCAGCATTATCTTTTAAATAAAAAGTTCATAAGAAAATTCCACAAGTACTATAACTAAATACAAATTACATCCTGTGTCTAAACATCACATCTAGTAACCACGGTACTAGATTTAGCCAGTTTTTAGAGACAGCTGATTGAAAGAAAATTAATTATCTTTAAAATAGCAAAAGCAAATGTCTCCATGCCAATGTAGCAAGATTACTCTTCCATATTAAAGTTACACTTGTACTCAGTTTTGCAGTTAAATTACTTTTAAATATCAGTCAAGTGCACATCCAATTGGATGCAAGTTGATGTGAACTAGCATAGATAATTCAGAAGCATTTAAAAAAATATAAAAATTAGAAGGATACACATCTTTTCTTTAAGAACTCACAATCTTGATAGCTTATTATCTAATGTGCACATTCTTGTTGCAGTTACCAGAAGCAGGAGTACTGAGGAACTACATATTTTTCTATGCATTAGGAATAATGACGCCTTAATTCAAGAGATTAGACCAAAGCAGAAAGTTTTATTTAAAAAAAAAAAGTGTTGTGTGAATCACTTCATCACTCTAAGACCTGTAATTTAACTTCAATTGTTACTACTACTACTACTTTTATATTTGAGAGCTGTAAAGTAGTTCCAAAATATACAAATCTATTAACAATAAAGTTATATAAAATTTACCTTCAGTGTTCATACAGAAAAAAGGACAGTCAAAAATATCAGTCAGTATCTTTAATTCGGAACCAAACATTTTTATAAGTATATTAAGTTGCTACAGCAGATAAAAGCAAGGATCGATGAAACAATTATTTTTCAAATTTAACTCAGATAAGAGTTAAACATACTATTGTGAATTGAAATATTTGGTTAAATGCAATTTCCATCAAAGCTTAATAACCAAATTCAAGCAAACACGAATTGCAGTGTCATGTACTTTCTGTGGTTCCTATAATGGCTAATTCAATAACCCTAAATGGAATGTTACTGCTGATTATTCTAAGTTGGATAAGACAATTTGACAGCTACTGTACTTTGAAATTTTACTCTAGTAAAAGTATTTCTAAAACTAGATATACCATAAAAGGCTAGACAAGCTTCTTCCTATGTCATGGGGAAAAACCTCTAATCAACATTTAGTAAGTATTATGTTTTGTGCTTCTTTTGACAATATTCTCAAAACAACAAATAAAAATCAGTCACTGTAAGAGTAAAGCAGTCAAGCCATACAAACACAGGAACTTCAAGGAGCAATCAGTACAAACTCAGCATCCTAGCATTGCTCTCATCACAGAAATTCAAATAGCTGTGTGGAGATTATGGCAAAATTTGGCCTCATCTACAATATTCTAGCTGCACTATTCTGGGAAATATAATAAAATCTCCATGAGAGCTTGAACATTTTAAATCCTAAGACAGTGCTCACTGAAAACAGAAGTGACTGTCACTGCTCTACTGAACTACAAAATTATTCTTAGCATTGGATCTTAAGTATACAACTGAAAACTTTTCATTTTTCTTCTCAGATAAGGTAATCTGAAGGCTTTTTTGGAAATCAACTTTCTAGGCATTGGGGGTGGAAGTGGGAGGACCTGGGGTCACTTAAAGCATCACCATCAAAGATAGCAGATAACAGTGATTTTAATATGAATTTGTAGAAAAGCGTGACTTAAGAGTTTGATGGCGAGGTTCACTCTTTTACTTATTACATGGAAAAAGCAGACAAAAGAGGAATCAAATTACAATTGGGTTAGAACTATTTACACATGAATCGAGGAAACTGAGTCAGGGTCATATTGCAGGGATCAGGGAAGGAGGATAAGAAAGGCCCTCCTGTTGAGTCATGATGCTCAGAATGGATCCTCTTGCTTTCTAAACTGGAGGGTTTTCAGCCCAGGTGCTGTCTCCACTGACAGTCCTCCAGATTTCACAAACATGAGAGTTCATGAGCTCTGAGAGGCATCCCACTCAGAGGGAGATGGTGGCCACAGACCACTGTGGTCCAGGAAAGCTCAAAGTGTCTCCCTTGGAACTGCTATTTATAGGATCATGAGATGACTGACTTTAGTCCTAACACTTTTTGTTGTTGTTTTGGCCACATTTTGCATTAGGTAATCCTGGTATCCAAGCAGCTGTGCAATTCCAGTATTTTCCAGGTTGTACAGCTCTGGTACCTACCAGATCAGGCTATGATCCAGGCAGCAGGTATTTTGGGTACAGATTGGGAGTGCTCAGTTGACCCATCCATAACCAAAGCAGGAACACAATGTTGGTTTATCCTAAGACTGCAAAGGGGCCCAGGGCAGGATGCAACACAACAGTACACAATCCAAAGCCCTCCACCTAGTTCACAGACATTACTTTTTTTTAACTACAAAGCTTTTAACCAATAAATGTGGCTTATATGTGCATCTCTGGAAATATTTTTTTTAATTCTCTATTTTTCTAGCATTTCATTTCACTCTTACCAGGACTGCAAGCAGGTTGCTGACAACACTGATAGGTAGAGAGCAGGGAGAAGTACTCTCTCCACATTTCATTCAGATAACAGAAATCTGCAAGCTGCTCAATGTGACAGATGAGCTATGTGAGCTAAAGCAACTTGTTCCGCTTGTCATCCTCCAAGAGGCTACAGCAGCAAGATACAATTGCAATGACACCATGATCACAGAACTGGGTCAAACATACGGTCACTTTAAAACAGAATGTCAACCATTCTTTCTACTTGAGGAATTTGATTCAGTGACACTAAAAGCTGTTAGATACCATTAGCTTTATATCAAGGTTCAAAATGAAACTGTTACTTTGACAGTATTTGAAGAATCCTCTTGCGAGCCCTACACTGCCATTAAAGTTCGTAGGAATCGCAAACTGTCAAATAACATCGCTACTGCCCATAGGGATTGGGTACTTTACGATGAGAAGACTTTCCTGTGTTGTACCAGGGGATCAGTGCCTTTGGAGTAATATTTCTGTTATGACCTTCTGGATTAAATGGATTTCAATCCTCACAGAATTTTCAAGAAGATTATATAGCTATATAATTTTTTTTAATTGCATAAATGAAAATAAAAGATACCTTAACTCACGCCTAGACCTATTATTTTGTTTGAATCATCACCTCAGAAATTAATTTTTTATTTTAGTGGAATAGAAGAATTACTAATTCAAGGATAGTAGACATTTAAAGAGAACTGAAAAGTAATATTTAACAATCTATTCCAATTATGTAAGAGCCACTTGTAAATCTTGTAAGAGACACTTGTATTATATTGTGACAATTAAATATCCCATGCAATACTACTAGCATGCACATTTCAAAGTTTAAATAACTGTGGTATACAGATCATGCAACAGGGTGGATCTAGATAACACTTAGAAGAGCAGATATTGAGATGAAAATAGTTCTGATCTTACTCTGACATTCAATCATCAGAATCTTTATTAAATGTCATACAGAACTATTTTCTTTAACAGAATTACGCTAGGTATACATTTCAGCACAGGTTACTTCTGCCCAAAAGCACTAGGAGTGCAGAAGAGAGTAGAAGTCTGAGACATCCAAAAGTAATTCCCTTCTCAATATTTCACCAATTTGTACTGGCAGTCTGAGTCAGGTTCAAATCACAGACTCTGGCCAAGCTCTAATTCTCAGCCTATTAGATTCTACAGTTGGATTTATAGGTATTTCAATACATCATATTCAAAACATTTTCTATATTTCAGGTTGATGTATTTTTCCCATTTCGTTTATATTACATAATTGCCTTTCTAGTTCAACATAAACATTTTCAGGAAAAATATTTTCAAGAAAAACTTCTCATGGAGCTTTCAGTTAAGAACATTTGTATTTTTGTGCAGTTAAAATCTTATATAATTCTTAAAAATAATTGTTGTTTACTTGCTTTGATTTCTAAATGTCTTTGATCTCATTCATTAATATTCATTAGTCTTCTGATGTTGGACTAATGAGAATCTTATGTTTATGAGAAGCTATTTAAACAATGTTATCAGATTTTTTCTGATTTATGTTTTTCATCAACACTGACAATACTTTATTCTTTGTATTCTCCAGCTTTTTCTTCAGACTTCCTGAAGACATAGTCTACATACTCCAAAACAAAGTGAAACTCAACAAATGCATAACTAATTCAGTCAATTATGGGCACAGAACCCAAAATGGGTAACAGCATAAACATACAATATATGGCCAGAATGAATAATGCTCATATTCAGCATCATTTACTTTCATGTTTTACATACATTATTGATGTTTATCATGGAACATCTCTGAAGCAAAAAAGAAAGAATACAGCCACAACATTTCAGCTTAAAGAATTTACAGGCACAAAAGCAGTAGCGTTGTCGCCAGAAGACAATATCAGCCATTGATACTTCACATCAACATGCACAACCAGCTGGTCACTTTATTCTTTGCATTTAAGAAAACATTACACTTGTTCATATTTAGTTTCCACTGGTTGTTTACATATCCACAAGAAGTTGAAAGTAAGAGTGTCTCAGCTGCACAACATATCTGCAGTACATACG
The DNA here is from genome assembly GCF_000700745.2 of Antrostomus carolinensis. NCBI lineage: Eukaryota > Metazoa > Chordata > Aves > Caprimulgiformes > Caprimulgidae > Antrostomus > Antrostomus carolinensis. Next base: position 23,001 of record NW_010295750.1, read on the forward strand.
CTGCCCAAGTTAGAAGCACCCAGAGGAACCAATGTAAGCTTACAGGCTGGGACAATCCAGCAGAACATGCCAAACAATAGTTTCAGGTTAAGCATCCACTGCTCATTAAGCTTTCTACACTGTTGAGAGTTCTGCTATTTCCCCATTTAAAATGCTGATTTACACTAGAAGTAATTTAGGAAAAGCAGCCCTATCCTACTACATCTAATGTGTAAGCAAAGTTAATTATTCAATAACTAATAATTCAACGTAAATTGTTTCAAGTTAATCAGATACATACAATAGTTTTGTATGTCTATGATTCTGTGGTTTACATTATGAAACGCATTCTAAGTTGTACTTCAAATATCCTAAAGTTCCCATATTGTTAAATTTTTTGTAGTTTTCTTAAATCATACTTGTCAAGGCCTAACAGTTACTGCTTCAGTGGCAGCACTGGGAAGGATACATCTCACAACAGGTATAAAACACCAGAGCTATTGAATGGACTAGGATCCAAACAGCAAAAAAAGGAAAAGCTGACACAGAAATTTCTCTCATTGAAGACACCTAAAGAGAAAAGACAGTGTCTGCTACTAACTATAATTAATCAGTGGAGGGAAGCTTACAAATTACACTAATTAGTAAGAAGCAGGCAAGAAAAATAAGAGCCTCAAAGCAGTAGCAGCATCTTGGCAAAACTCCTACAAGCAAATGTGCTGCCACTCCAGGCCTCACCATCCTTCTGTGTCTTTAAAAGTACTCGCACCCATCGGTCAGCTGTCTGCCATATGAAACAAGAGGCATCCAGCCTGGCCAATTACCCAATTTACTAAAGCAATTTTTTTTTTTAAACTAAAAACAAATCTGTGTGACCAATCTGTTGCTACTAACATCCAAGCTTGGTTATGTCTAATGAAGTGAAGCAACTGCAGATTAAATATATACTAAATTAATCTTTGGCTCTAAAGGAAGATTAGTGCTCTACTTAGAAAGACTTCTATTACTTACTACTGAAAGAGCTGCAGCTTCCTAAATAAGATTTATATACTTTATCCATAAAAAGACTCAGAACAATTTTGTAACCTTTCATATAAGGGCAAAATACATCCATCCTTTCCATAAAATGTGCACTAAAACAGTTTTGTTAAATTTTGGTATTACATTCATTCAATAAGCATGTTCTGCCTCATTCAGATTTCATCTCCTAAAGTCAGAAAAGAAACAATGTCAGAATACTTTTAACAGAAAACTGATTTGGTTAAACAGCTCAAGACTTCCCAAGTGAATGTAAACTTTGAAAAAGGTACTCCTGTTTAAGGCAAAAATTGTCATATTATTGTTCTGAAAAATCTCTTTATTGCTATGAGTTTTCATTTAATCAGTCAACAAAAATATTTCTACCATTCTACAGACAGAACTACAACATACAGGGACTTATATAACAGCCTTTTTAGGACAAAAATTAGGCACCTTACAGATGCAGTTTCTTTTGTATTTAATAGAAGACCACTTTCTTACTAATTGTCATTGGTCCTGTGACTGAAAACTACAATTAGTTACGCTTCACTGGCAGACACATGAAACCTTTTGTGGTTATATTATTCAACCTGAACATTAATAAGCAAGATTGTTAAAAATTCTAAGCGATTGGATCCCCACCTCTATTTTATTTGTGGCAAGAGACAGTTAAATACTCTGTATTCTTTAAATACCTTATTCTAGCTAGGAAAAGGTTAGTCTGATACATAAATTAAGCCTAGAAACAAAAACCAAGACTACTGTTTAATTTCTGGAAACAGTATTTAATTTTTAAGATCAAATAAAATACAAAAAAATAAAATGCATTACTAATATTGTTTTATTTTCAAACCAACTTCATAGCTGCAAATGAGCTTCACTAAAGAAATAAAACTGACAGCAAAAAAAAACAAAGGAAAACAATTTTTCATTAGTTCAAATTAAAGTAACAAGGGCTACCAGTAGTAGAAACATACTTCTTTAAATTCCAAAATGAATCTCCTCTCCTGACCTTTATAGAGCTCAAGATGCATACATACACAGAATAAACAAAATAATTTGAAAGCAAATTCACTGAGTGTGCCTGACCTTTGAAACAGCACAGATAATTTTAATCAGATTTGCACAATGTTAGTCTGTCTAAGTTTCCACGTAGCAACACAAAGATGACAAAACTACTTAAGGAAAAAAAAAAATACAACATTTTACCAGAGTAAAAGTATCTTTAAATATTTTTTGAAATAGCCGACAGCCCTAAGAGTCTCAGGTTCAGGAAGGATTCCTCTGAAATTCTACTTTTTCAGTGTCCAGCTAAAGCTGCACAACTCAGCTCTAGAGAGAAACACCTTTTCTGCCAGTTATGCAGGTTTCCAACAATTAAATTGAAGATCTGACACCTAAAATAATGTAATTTACACAAACATTTCAAAAATTATTTTTGTAGGAGTGGCCAGTAGTTGCCTCCTTGATCACCCAGCATACAGTCGACTACTTAAAGCTTCTCAGGTAAGTTGATTTTCTTAGATTTTCAGAGATAACAAGAAAAAAAAAAATCAAGACTTGCAATGTAAATAATGCAGCAAGCAGTGCTGACTAGTAAAAATCTCTAGTTACAAAGAACAGAACTTCTCTGAACTATATACAAATTAGCCTTAGTTGAAACTAGCTGACAATATCTTCTTTTCTGGAAGGAGAGATGTTATAAGAGTTATAAACAACTCACCAGCCACCAAATCTGAACAATGCTTATAATACTTGGAAAAATAAAGAAACCTTATACTTTATGCAAGCTTCAGAAGAGCACACTGCAAGTATAGTTATGTTACTTATGCCTGATGAAGTGAGGAGAATTAACATGGAGAGTCAAAAGACTTGTTTATATTCAGAATGTGCAATCTCAGTCAGATTAGACCTTCCACACTGACAGTGCCAACAGGGTTCTGCCCAATCTGGAAAACAGCATAAGGGTAAAATACAGCTCACTAAAAGACACTTGTAAAATGCTGAAGTTTGGCTTTGGTACTTTTGAGAAGAGAACAGCAAGGAGTAGAACAGAGATATTAGTTAATTTAGTATTTACCCAAGACTAAACTCTATTGAGGGATAAATTGGACAATACAGCTTTGTCAGATAATGCTCTTTAATCTAACAGCACTAGTTCAAATTTCTTCTAGCCTACCTAGTTGGTTTTAAATCTTAACTTCTTAGAACAGTGAAATGTTCAGTTTAACAAACCACTTAAATATTAGAATAGCAGAAAGAAAGATGTAACTACTGTTAAGTACATGAATTTGTAACTAAGAATGGCTCATAAATGAATTTTATACATTGGCTGTTTACCTGTAGAACCACCACTACCTTTGTGATCTACGAGCAGCAAGGTGAGCCAAGTGTGTTTCAAAAGATCAAATTTGGTCACCTTATCCACATTCAGATCATCAAGGGCAAATATCATAACATTTGACATAGCCTCTGAGACAAAAAAGCAACAGAACTGAGTTTGTAAACAACTTGAAAACAAGCATTGCTGAGAGCTGACACATCTTAAGACAGCACCATGAACAAGACCTTTTCCAGAACAGCAATACCCATTTCTGTGGCAATGATTCATTATATGAACTTGTTGCAGGCCAGACAACTCTTTTTGATTACAACAAAAGTCACATTCCTCTTCTGCCAGACTACTTTGGTCTTTTTCTCTCTCCTTTCCTCACAGTGAATTTTTATCCTAGAGTTTGTCTTTTGCCACAGCTATCTGATATCCTCATCTGCTCCTAATAAGGAGCATAACTTATTCAAGCTTATCAGGAAGGCTGAGAAGGAAGCTGATCACTGTGTACAGACATTTACACAGCCTGACGATCTGAAGCATTCTGACCTTGCAAACAAGAGTCATACAGGACCTAGTGCTTGGAAATGAACATCAGGAGAAACCAAAACTTGAATAAGACCTAATTTCTAAACACTGAAGTTAAAAGGAGCTAAAAAATTGTAAATAATTAATGAAGTAACTTGAGTGTTATTGGATTAGAATTTATTAACACAAAATGGAAGTTACCACTCTGCTGTAAGGTAAATTCTGGGTTTTTGTTTGGGGTAGGAGAAGCAAGACTACATGTACCACTAATTACTACAGTTTCCACTTAGGAAAGCTCTAATCTGTGGAATGCTCATAGTCTACTAGGAAAAAATTAGTTCAATCATTCATATCACTAAAAGAAAAATAATATTTCTATAAGAAGATGTAAAGAGATGCAATGCTCTGTTGAACTGCACTTTCAGGGACAGCTCATTCAGGTAGACATGGCTCTTTTTTCTTCAAGACTTTTTTAAAAATAAATTTAAAAAAATTTAGACAGAACCTGATTATTAGTTAAAATTGCTTTTCTCTTTTTTTAACTACACCTTTCAAGATTTTTTTCTAACATCCCTAAAAATCAAAATGAGCAATTACATTTCATTGTTTTCAATAGGAAAAACACTAACAGCAACATCTGTTAAGCAGCAACAACGACCTTAACCAGGGCAGGGGCAAAGAGACTTCATCCTACACATTCACTCTAATTTAAATTCACAGTAAGCTCTTCTAACCTGTCAGGCAAAAGTTTAAAGTACAAAGTTTCTAGGAAACACCAAATATTTATAGTCACATGTGTTTCAAGCAGTAGGTTTTAAGGCAGTGTTTATTTCAAGTTTTCTTAAAACTTCTAGTTCAATATATATACTATGCTGGCTGCTAAAAGTATATAGGGAAAAATGAATCAGAAAGCATGTCCAGGAAAAACACTGTTGATCCACCAAGTGTAAGCTCATGATCTACCCATGCTCTATTTGACTAGTTAAATTTACAAGGCAGAACTCATATGACCTGTAATACACTCTAATAAAAGATCTTTTATGTTGAACTTCTGTATAATATTTTTTATTCCAATACATCTTTTTATGCATATTTTTATGGCAATACTTCTGTACACAGTGATGCAACTCAGCTGCTGATCCATTACAACAGGGCCATATCCCAGTTTGATGCTAATATTGAATAAATCCAGTCTTGATGCAGTGCCTGTACAGCTGGAAGTCTGTAAACAGTATCTGCAAAGAAATTACAGCATTCAGTTTATCTCTAAAATTGACTGTAAACATCCCATTGTCATTAAGAGCTAATAAGCAGCCACCACCTTTCAACAGAGAAATCCAATAAGAGATGAATGATTACCTTGTCCACTTTGGATCACAAACAAACTGGTTTAAATGAACCCACTGAACTTATGGAAATATTTGCAGATATGGCTATAGCACATAGAGGCCATTTAGAAATTGTTCCTTTTCACCTCAGTTGGGACAATGCACAAATAAAGCAGCACTCTGTCTATACTATTGCAGCATGAATGTGCTTCAGAGGCACTTTCAGGTACCCCATGTTTCCAAGCACAATTCTGTGGGTGGCAAGGCTAGCAATTCATCTGCCTACAGCAATGCCCACTTCTCTCTCCAGATCTTGCATAAGCTCATGACAGCAACTGTCTGTAGGCTGTACAATGAATTGGAACACTAAACTTTCCAAGTTTGTCAAGGTTGAAAGGAACTTTTCTGTATAGCCAGCTTGCTCAGATGTGTCCACTGGTCTGACTCACCACACAATCCAAGAAGCAGCTATACCAAGATAACAAATGGATTACACATGGGAAAGGAAACCAGCAGCTGAGATGGGAGTTGCTTGATCTGGAGTTCCTTGAGCTGGTCATGCTATTAAACATAAAATAATTTCTTTTTAAAAAAAGAATGAAAGCTTCTTTTAATAAGTCCTACTTTTTGTAGTGGTTGAATCTCATAAGACTAACTGCCCTACAAAAAAGCAGCAGCACTTACACTGTTAGTTAGCAGGCAGTTCAGAAACCGTTTTGTTCTTGTTGTTTTGGTTTTGAGGGTTTTTTGGTTTTTTAATGACTTCTTAATTAGATGATTATACAAGTATCTCTAGACAGACCCCTGTATCTCTAGACTCAAGCACTAGCTCAGCATTTCTTGCATCTACATAGCAAGAAGTTAGTTGTACAGGTGTAGTTCACTCCCATTATCAAGTCATCTTTCCCACCCTCAACTTTGAACATCTCTGCAGTGGTTTCTGTGTGGACTCAATCCACACTAGCACAGCTTTGAAACATAGTCAGTTTGATTGCCTGTACGGCTGTGTCCTTCTAGATGCTAATATCATAGCAGCAACACATGGTCTGGCAACAGCAGTCTCAAAAAGTTATTCTTACCATTTGACTGATTAAAATGCAATTTCAACCTCTGATACTTAGTTGAAAAGGATAGTGTCATCTGATCACCACCAGCCCCAAAGTATCTAAGTTTCCTTCATACATTTTCATAAGGTAGTAGAATACAAAAATATTTGTGAATTAACAGCTCTACAATAGGTGGTTTCTTAAAACATTGGAAAATATTAATGGTAGTTGCATCATACAGTCTCGACACCCAAAACTGAGAACTAGTTCAGATAATAAACAAAAAACATTCAAGGAATAATGTAAGGTGATTTTATCTTTTCTAATGCTGTCTTCATATTCGTATCTTCCGTGTACTAAGAATGCTCACATACATGCTATGTATACCTCAAAAACTAACATTACACTAGGAAGATACAGGAAAAAAAACAGCTGCCAAACACAGAATAAGACCTCTTTCTACTTTTGATATTTTCGAGTTTTAAAGGACTTGTCCACATCTTTAAGCACACAATTCTTTTAAAAATTCCCGTTTTCCTAAGAAAGCCCTTTTCATTCATTTGACTAGTCCCATAAAAAAATCTATACACTGAAATGCCCTACTTTGTCTAACATGAGTACCTCAAATTGTATCTTGAGTTCAAAATAACACAGCAAGATTCCTTGCACTGTGTTGCATGAACATCCAATCAACACTAAGTCTTCCCTGGTTTAAATCCTGCACTTGGGATCCTCCTGCATAACAACTGCAAAGACTAATCCTGATTTTTGTTACAAAAGTACAAACCAGTCTGTACTGACCACTACTTACCATCCTGCACTGAACAGTTTAATTGCTACAATACAACTGCCAAGAACCACCTTCCTCTTCCAACTCAGTAGGACAACTTAAGATAAGTTTATAGTAACTTAATATAAAAATAACAAATATTTCAAAATATCTATAAATAACAGTCAGCATTTTTAGTAGGCAAATGGCTACTCTTACACAAGTCTGTAGTAATAACTGACCCTAAAATATTAGTTGATAATTTGCATGCAACACGCAAACAGGCACAACAGTGACAATCAACACTTCACAAAACAATAACATCACTGTAGTTTCTTGACAATTTAAATACAACTTCTATGAACACTTGCATAACAATGGAGCCTGAAGTCCAGGGTCAAAGTCAAAGTTTTCTATTGAAAGACTTTGTGGACTATCAGCTCTTCATTCAACATGTGCTCATCTGTATTTCGGGGGTTTTTTCTCCTAATCATATCTTAAACAAGACTACACATTTTTCCTCAGCAAAACATCTGTCTAATCAAAAATATGACTGAAAAGAGCTACAAACCTTAGAATTAGGCAAGCTCTCTTCTGCCCTTCCCCCATCTCCTTATAAAACTGAACATTTTAAAGCCAAATTTGACCTGGAAACTCCTCCGCAACTAATAAAATTCTGCTATTCTGAAACAGTATTCATCACAACCATATAGTTCTTAAATATTTAATAACACAACATGCACTAAAAAGAGACCGAAAGCCTGAAATCATTAGGAGATGTCCCAGCACAAAAAATAAAAAGGAGACATAACATTTCTCTGCAAGTGTAATTTCAAAGTCCTTTCACATAGGGATCTAAAGACTGTCAGCTTGGCTGCTCTGCTGCTGTATATTAAATAACCATGTAATGAAGCTAGTGGTTTTGATTCATTGAGATGCCAAAGATCATTGGTAAAGTATATAAAATTAATGATTTTTTTTTTTTTTGAAGTGGAATATCAAGAAGGTAACAATCAGGTAGAGCATCAAAAACAACTTAATACTGACAACAGAAAACATCATAAAATTCAGCATCACTTCACTTTAGTGACCATTGAGAAAAATAATAACGCATGAATACCATTTAAAAGCAATTTCCAAATCTAAAAATACTATGAAATACTTTACTTCCTAGCAGTTCAGGGAATCATTATATTGTTTTTATTAACAGAACACTGATTCCCAGTCTTAATACAAGCTAAATGTAAATTTGAATCGTCTATGTTACCTAGCACTTTCTAACATGCCTTCATTATCTTTGTTAAGTCCTAAGTGAACTAAAATCCAGCAAAACAGTTTAGAAAGTACTTAATTTTCAGTATTTGCATAATAATGAAAATAACATTGAATGGGACAAATAATATGCATACTTAGTGCCAAATATCAGCGCTATGCTGATTTAAAGCCTTATTCTTTAAGATTTCAGAAGCAATTTTGAAAATGGACATATGTAAACTATTCCAACAAGTCAGTATGTAACAACCTCTAAACAGAATACCTTCTACGGCCAACACCTACCAGACACCTTAGATTTTTAGCAACTTAAGACCTTGCTAAATCTGTGCAAATACTAATGCTAAAAAACATTTATGTTCAGAAGAATATAAATGGTTTTGACTATTCATGCACTAAACCACAGCATTATTTTGATAAAGTAGCAGGGAGCACTGCAGTGCTAATACAGAAAATCCATACTTTGGAGTATCTAGAAATGTGAAGCTGATAAAGGCAGCTGCTGAGTTGGTTGCATTACACTGCAAATCTGACAGGCTATACTGGGAATATTCAGTATCACAGTGAAAACTGATGAGACAAAAAGCAGACATTCTGAATAAAATCAAAAGGTGTATTTACATCTCAAAATTAGACCAATTTCTTTAGTGTTGCCCACAAGGTTAAAAATAGCTCTTTTACCAAGGCCTATTTATCATTTTTCAAGTTTATTAGTAGAATAACCACACCCCTTCCAAAAGGGTAGGTCTTTAGAAGGACAGTGTCATTCTGAAAATTTCAACTGTAAATCAAATGTTTGTTTTTGAAGAAACAGATTGGGCATTACACAAACCTCTCCATCATCCAAGGATACTTTTGTTTCTCATGGCACAAAGCAATATAACCCTTCATCTCCAAAGGAAATACAGTATACAGCATACATGGTTTTTAATATAGGAAAATCAGATACTGGCTATCAATGACCTATCTTGAATTCATTAATCATCACCTTGCCAGGGTATGATCTGCCCAAATTCTACATTTTTGCCCATCTATTCACAGTTGACCATTAAAATATATCTGACCTTTCCAAGTTCCTGCCAAGAAACAGAAAGCAAAAATGAGCAGTGGTTCATTTGAAAATGGGACGATCTATCCCATTTTCAGCAAATCCCAATGCTTGACTCTGCTATGGAGCTGCATGTTGATCACAATTTTAATTGATTCCCACACATTTACTTTTGTCCTTTTTTTAAAGACTAAACTGTCATCTAGAGAAGCCTGGCAGGAGACTGGCACTAGGGCCAGTAGCCCTACACCACTATTTATACAGCTCATACTCCCAAGCTCTTCTTCCTTTTTTTACAGGAGTCAGTGCTCTAATTTACTTTTACCCCAAGTATTTTAAAATATCCATTCTGTACTCCTTGGTCTTCATTACAAATATCTGCAAGGAGAATATTTCACTTGAATTGTACATCAAAACACATCTTGCCTGTCTTCTGCTCCAAGGAAGCTAAAACCTGGTAACTTAAACAGAACAACTGGAAGAAGCAAGGTGAAGTTATCTTCTAAATTCTAGAAAAGCAAGTAGGAGTGGAAGAGTCCAGTATTAACAGCTGATTTAACAAGGATAAAGTGTCAACAAAGGAAAATTAAGTTAAAAAATACTGTTAGCTGTTTTGTTTATTCATTATGAAAACTGGCTTTTTTTTTTCATGGACCAACTCTGCTTGGTCCATGACACCACTCTAAATGTAAGAAGAGATAGGAAGAAATTTCTATTTACTGCAGTAAAAAGTTTAGTCAAAGTATTTCTGTAAAATACTGTCCACAATTATAATCATCTGATTACTACAATGTGCCTCCAGAACACTAATTTTCCTATATTTGAATAACTGCTATACTGATCAAGCTCCTGTTCAATACCACCTCAAGCTAACATTTAAGCAGACTAAGAATCAAGGATGATTCCTTCATGTTCCATCTGCTGATCAAAGCAAAGTCTCTGGCTGAGGATAGATAGATAATAATTCTATTAAAAATGTAGCTAATGAATCATCTGATTACTGTCCCAATCCTTGAAATTCAGCACAATGCTATCCACTTCTGGTGGAATATCACAGTAATAGCAAAAGATCAATGTACGTAAAACTGAATATCCATAACAACACTCATGAAGTTTGCAACGTTTTCCTCCTGTACTTTGCCTGAAGACAGGGGAAATAAGTAAAATGGAAAACAGACCTTCAATACATTGTTCTGTCTAGTTATACGATTTCTTACATTAATGATTTCAACTTTTGGGGGTGGGGTGGCATTTTTCAAAGTAAGAAAGTCCAATGCACTCAAATACATTATTTTCTTCCACCCTATTACCAGAACCATCTGCGTGAACCTACCTGTATACCTGCTCCTCTCTAGAGGTAACCTCAGCCCTCCCACACTGACACACCTCCCTGAGGGATTACATTCTGCTGAACTTCCATTTCAGGTCCTTGTATAGTACTGGATTCCTTCTCACAATCTAAGCACTTGCAGAGGAGTGCTCTTTTTAACAACAACTCTCCAATCTGTTCCTTGTAGGAATACAATTAATACATCTACTGTCTTGAAAATGAAGGGAGGGAAAGAATTAGTCTTAATTAAGGACCTCTGCAGAAGTTCTTTCAGCTGCTGAGTCACTTATTGGCTTTTGAAAGAAAAAGTCAATTTTAACTGCATACTCACCAATAAGACTGCATCAACACAGAAAGTGAAGGGTTAGTCACAAACAGGACTAGATCCAGCTTATAGATAAAATCAGGAAAAGCACAGGAGTCTCGTTCAACTAATGCAAGTTTAATTTCTAAAGTAAAGCTTTCTAAATGCTGAACATTATGAAGCTGGTTTTCATACAACCCAATTTTATCCTTAGTTTGTGTGCACGCTATTATGCAAAGAGGTAACTACTTCACTAGAAAAACACTGAGTATTTACAATGGATATCCAGAATTACTTTGTAGCTTCAGGGACAATCGTATTTCCCTCATGTAGGCCCAACCACTCAGAGGAACCCAACAGGCATTTTATTACCAAGTAAGCCAAACCCAGATTTGGTCAGATCTTTAAAAAACCTCATTAGATACACACTTCTATGTTGCACTCAGAAAACATGAGTTATAAACTACAAGGATGCGCGAAGAACACATTGTGCCAAACATATTTGACGGTTTTATTTGATAAATTACTGGTGTAGTAGAGAAAGACAAGAAGAATGAACATAATTTATTAAGACCTTCTTTAGAGTGTCCACCTTCCCCTAGAACTTACGGGGATAACAAAGCAACAAAACCATGTAGCCCTGTAAGAATAATTTAAACGTAAGTGTGAAGAATATAGAGGTAAGGCAAGCAGGACATCTAAGCTATAATAAAAAACTAGATAATATGGATTATGCCAGTCAACCTAAGTTCCACTTGAAAACAATCCTTCTTAGCAAGGAAAATAAAACATTGCCTACATAGCACCAAATTATTTTGAAATAATCAACTTTCATTTTGGAATCATTCTAGTATTACAATTTAAGCTATACAGGTCAAACAACATTTTCTTGCAGACTTAACAGATCAACATTTGGGCCTCTGCGTAGTAAACATTACCAATTTGCCTGAAGCTGTTTATATACACAAATCAGTTGCCAAGGTTGAAAAATGGCAATATTTTTAACTTTTGCAGAAATAGACTAAATTATAAATACAGAAAATTAAATAAATAAACGTAATTGACAAATGAAGCTGCAGACACTGGAGAAGAATTCATGACTTTGACATGTATAAAACTGAACAATTCTACTTACTGCAAATTCACAAAAGGATTCACGTGACAGATGACAAAATGAGTATGAGAGGATTACACACTAACTATAAAAAGGCAAATCCTATAAAGTACATACACAGTTGTAATATGCAAGACAAGTGGGTGCTCCTGTGCTCAATATTAAGTTACATGAGTTGACTCAAGCCATTGTTTCTAATATTATCTCTATATCCTCCAATTTTCCCAACATGTAAAAATATTAACTTGGTCACTAGTAAAGCCAATAGAAACAGCAAACATACAACTCAAAGGCTGTCAACCTCAAATATTTGACCCTTACTACAGCCTTAGCTTAACACACTTGTCTCACTGCACTCAGAGACACAAACCATAACAAAGGTAACAAGACTATAAGAAGCTGAACACAAACATATGAAAAATGGAATCAACTAAAAAAATCCTGCTTAATAAATAAGTAAATGACAACAGGTAGGCTCCACAGGTTTCCCATATGGCTGCCTTAATTCTTTTAAGTTTTCTCAAGACTATAATACCAATTAAATAAACAGCATGTTTTGAAGAGATTTAATTAGAACTTGCATCAGAAGTGCTATATTTGGAAACATAACAGCTCACATTGAATGAAACTAGCAACATTTCTGGCCAGATATCTTACAAGGGAAAAAAAAATAAACAAGCCAAAGGAAATACAACTACAGGTTTCATAGTAAGCAGTGAAATTGACAAGTGAACTAAATTCAGCCTTTACCAGCACACTACACCCAATGTTCGTTCACAGGGAAAAAGCAGTGTGTGTGTATGCACATGCAGAATTTCTTTCCAGCACACAGAATGTAACTTTTAAAGATAGGAATGGTATCCTGCTGTCATTCAAAGATTTAAAACTACTCAGAATATCTAAAAATGCGTTTGAGGGGAAACACATACACAGGTTATGAAATCAGGGACCTACTACTTATTGGTATGAGAGACGCCTTGCCCTGAGGAAAAAGGCAAAGTATTTAATGCCATTTTTCCATTAGAAATTTCAGTTAAAGTGAAGTGAAATAGCCAGGATCTTAACACATGCTCTGAAATGTCTTATTTGAATCACCAACATCTGAAAATTAATTATTCAGAAAACTGCTTACAGATGACATATTGTGTAAAATTCCTCTTTGAATGAATTTTGTATTTTCCTCTTTTTAAGCCTGTTATAATTTAAGATTTTAATTACATTAAATCCAACAAAAATAATGTAAGCCTGAACTGCTTTTTGTCTCAAAAGTAACTTTCACCTGCACATCCCTGAGCTCACTTTTTTCAGTTCTAGCCTGGAACAAGATTTTTATTTATTTATTTATTTTTTAGGAAAGGAGTAACATCAAGCTGGAGAACTAAGTACCTTACTAAGAATCTGCAAAATTAATCTGTTCCTTGGACCCACGTTATCCTTTGTAAAAACCCAACTACCTTTGCTATGTTGTCACCATTTACCCAGGTTCAGCTAAAATCCTTTTCCAACTGTTATTAGGGCACCAGATAGCACTTTCACAAAGTGCAGAAATCACCTAATATGATTTTCAGCATTATTATCTTACATATAAATTTAAATTTAAGGGACAGGTCAGAGTCTCTGTGATCCTAACGTAGGTATGTTACTGCAATGACTGCTTTGGCTTTGCTAATGCCTGGAGATTAATTAATTTGCCTTAACCCGCTGCATTTCTACCCAGAAACGCCTCGCTGGTGAAGCCGAGCGCGTACGGACGAGACGGGAAAACGCCACCTCAGAGCCCGAACGAGCCGCCCCCGCAGAGGCCACGCAAGC
>NW_010295751.1:0-5716 GCF_000700745.2 Antrostomus carolinensis
CATGAACTCCATCTCAGCCAGACCCAACACACCACCTAGGCCACACAGAAGATCCAGAGGATCCTCTTTTGGAGAGCCTCTAGCTTGTTTGTACTCCTTCTCTGTTCCATCATGTACTTTAGGAATCTGAAGAAGTAAATCTCCCGGTCACAAACCACCAGCATTGCTTGTGTTTTGAAGTCCATAGCTATTATAAACTAAGGCTGATGCCCCAAACGTAGTATGAGGCAGAAGGAAATAAGAGGGCAAAGCATCAAAGAATGGAGAATCAACCCTCTCACAAACAGCTGTCTAAGAGAACTGTGAACTGTCTGTATCATCTCAACACAGAAGTCTGAAGGATACATCATTGAGCTTTCAATAGAAGTTGAAGGTAACAGCTAGATGAGTTAAATGAATGGCTATTTGCAAAATATATTTGTGTCTTAAACTGTCATGTCAACTGACATGTCCAAGCATACAGAAGCCTCTATACTCAGCTGAAATCTATAGCATTTCAGTGTGTTTTCCTCACCTCACCTAGCCTGTTCTCTGCAATGAAATAAAGCTGTGTAGTGCATGGAGGCATCTAGTCACAGATAAACAGAAAGTCAGGTTAGTAGAACACTAAAACCGCCAAAACCTGAAAGGTCCAGGAACAACAGACATGATACATACTGCGGATTACTAGAAGCACAAGAACTTCACGCTGTAGCTCATGGCTGGAATACAAGTACCATTCTTAATTTCCTTTTTTAAAATTACTTAGGGGGAGAAAAATCTTTGAAATACAAAGTTATTGTTTCTCCTCTATCTCTTTTCACATCATTTAATGTTAGTGCGGACCTGTTGCACACACATAAATCCACTACCAATCTTCATTACAGCCTCCAAAAACATCGTAAAAATTATTTCCTCTGTGGAAGAGAATGTCTTCCTCCCTCCCTACCAAATCTTCCAAGAGCACAAGAGTAGTGCTCTGCAATAAAGGACTATTCATGACTTAAATTTTAATAATTTTTTTTAGAATCACATTTCAGCTTGAAATCTAGCTTTGTCAGTACCTCTGATTTCATAACTTTACAAAAGATTCTGCATGTTTTTCTAGTCTTCTGGGCATTTACCATATGAGTCACCTTTGAAATCCATAACCTGATATTGTCTACGGTAAAAACACGCAGATTGGAAAGCATGCACCAAACATATGATCCTTTTGAATCCAGTAAAATTGAACCTTAGTTTCTTGATAAATCAAGCATTTTACCAAGAAGAATGCACGCTCAGATCTCATGAACAACTTGGTTTAAATTAAATATACATATATATATGTATGTATCTCATACATACCTGGTCTGTGGATTACACATTTTAAGGTTATTTACAGGTATCTTCTGGTGAAGACTTTTGTGTTTAGCCCTGTTTTAGGATTTTTAATCTGGTTTGATTCCAACCACACATGCAATTCTTTACTGACCTAGCTGGGTGTGTGCCATGAGATCTGCAAGCACAGTGGCAGCAGCGGTGGCGGTAGCAGTATTGGAAGCAGCAGCAGGTTTCCCTCCTGGATGAGATGAGGTGGAGGATGCAGAGGATGAGGTGGAGGAGCCCTGAATAACCCGGTTAAGCCAGGGCTCTACGTTGGAATGGCTCTGGAACGGAGTGGAGGTGATCCGCCCTTGCCGACGTAACGAGCCCTCATCTTCTGATGCTGACGATGTGTCTGTGATTAAAATAACGATGACAGGCATGTAATGTGGGAACGACCCAACAGACGGGAACATGATTTCTTTCCATGTTCTTCACGCAGCGTTCTCATGTGCTACACATGAGATGCATGGATTAAGCACACGGTATAGTCACATGCACAAATTCTGCTCATTGCCCTTGTTCAGGTTGATGCAACAACTTCTACACATCATAGTTAGCACACACCTGAAGCAAAGTTTCAGTTACCTTCTGTATCTGGAATGATGTAAGATTCAAAAAAGCTTCTCCCCAAGATACCTCATCCATTTGCTAACCATTCTCAGTGACCATACCATATATTTATTCCACTGAAATAATATTTCTGTTCTGAACCCCAGCTGAATAAATTCCATTGCATCTTTTGTTGGGTATATTCATTTTGGTTTTTAAGGGAGAAATTCTTCACTTTTAAATTCTTTTGACAATTTTTTTGAAAACTAATTTCTAAAAAAAAGCACAGTGCTATAAAGTTCAATGAAAGAGTAATTTCATTAATCTAAGAATAATTAAAACAAAATTGTATGATGACCACATAAGCTGATATTAACAAGCACTACACAGAAATGCTTAATAAAGTATCTTTTCATTCTACACATATATTTGTTGCTAAAAGGAGTCTGATAAAGGGCTATTTTAATTACCATTCAGTTATTTACAACTTTCCAGAAGTTTCCCTCTGGTACTCCATCATTCCACATTTCTTATCCACTCACAAACAACTAAAAAAGTCTTTCTAAATATCAAAGAAAATACATCCTTACTGATTTTGAGTGAAAAATAGAAACTTTTGTTACAGAAAAAAAAAATCTTGCCCTCCTAAAGAGACTGCTGCATTTTAAGAACTTGATCCTTTATATGTGTGCGTGTCTGTCATCATCCCCCACCTCCAGTCCCCGAGTAATTAAATGAAAGCTCCTGAAACACTGATGAAGTTCACATCAAGTCAGCTTGGGAAGAGCCGTTTTAAGTCACGTATAATGGCCAGACCAATAAAGTCAGCAAGAGATGAAAAGTCAGTTACTATACTTCAGTGTCCCTTCCGGACATGTAAATCCTGGGTGATACTGGGGTGGGTCACATCAGAAATTCTGCAACCTTTTTTTTTTTTCTTTTCAAATCCTCTGAACATGTAACTGTTCAGCTATCTACAATTCCATATACATTTTGTTGAAGCCACATTAAAAAGCTTTTCCTCAATTTCAGTTGCCAGGTGTTTAATTTTCTGCTTTCCAAGAATATGTGTATTTCCAATAAGCTTCAGAATAATTGCTCTTCAACAGTCTAAGAACACAAAAATCAGAAATAATTTCCTAAGAAGCCTGTTTAACTCAATAGGATTAAAATAACAGATGTCTCATTACTTGACCACCTCTAGTCAAACACAACAATTTTGAGTGAAAATACACAAACAATTGATCTTTGAGCAGATACAGCTGTGGTGCATCACCATTCTTGGGTCCGTGCCTTGTACGATATTTCTGGTTTACTGCCACAGTTGTAGTTTTTGGCTGCTGACTCCATCTCCTCCTGGAGAGGAGCCATATCTGTCCCTTAGTGCTCGCAACCTTCCCTTTCTTTTAGGTAGAAAACAAAAATAAACAGTTCCAGGAACATGGAACAAGATAGGATTACAAACAGTCAAGTTTCAAAAAGTAAAACCAAAACCAACCAACCAAAAAAAATCCCAACAAAAAAAATCCCCCAAACCCACCACATTTGCCATGTGTTATCACTTCAGAGTAAGAAATAAAACTACGGAGAAAACAGGTTTCTCAAAGGGTATGTATTTGGATAGTATCTCCTTACCCAGATGCGAGTTTAATGAAGTCTCTCTAAAATTTCTAAGCTTTCAGATGTCTTATGCGCACAAAGGGTGGGGGAAAATCCACTTTAAATGTAAATATTTCGGGCACTGGAAGGGGTTGCCCAGGGCAGTGGTGGAGTCCCCATCCCTGGAGGGATTTCAAAGACGAGGCGCTCAGAGATCTGGTTTAGTAGTGGACAGGTGTGGTTGGACTCAATGATCTCAAAGGGCTTTTCCAATCAAACGACTCTATGATTTGATATTAACTATGTATCAAAATGAAGGATCCATAATAAAAACATTCTAATTTAAAAACATAATTACAGCAGAAAAGTAGGAAGGTAACATCAGCAACCAGCTCTGTGGCAGCCCCAAGAGTTCATGAGAGGTTCTGGGTGTGCTATGAGCAGAATGCTATGTACTTGGCTCACAGCTCTTCCTGGCTGGGACCTGACCCAAGACAGCCACAGAAACCACCACCCTTTGGACCAAACTTGCAGCTCTACAAGCTCAAGTTCTGGTCACGTGAAAGCTGTACGGGAAGGATGAGAGACTCAATGGGATGAAAACAAAAGTACATTGAATTTTTTTAGAAGGATGACTGATGAAAGCAGTTCCATTACGCCAGGTCAGGAGTTGGTTTTGAATTTAAGGTTGTGTCTAGAAGCCAATGCTTCCTTCCTGATGACTGATGGTAACTGTTTGTAACAAAGTTTCAGTTATTAAGAAAGCCTGGTTTTAATTGCACTAACTTCTGCTGATGCAGAGATTCTAAGGCAGTGGTTTAATGGTTCAAGACAACAAAACCAGATGTTTCAGAGCTGCTCAGGTTCTTTGCAAGTTCAGATCTTTCTTGCCGAGCTAACGTTGCAAATAAAGGCAGGCCCATAAAAAGAATTATTTTTCTGAGCTCGTATAGCTGAAGCAAGTCCTCAGAATATTTCTGAATGGCTTGATCTCCCATCATACAGAATTCACCCAGTGGCCCATTCTCTTACGGAGGTAAAGGTATCTCATAACAAGTCACCTTCTCTTAGAACCAGCACAACAGATCCCAGAGACACTGAGGGTGCTTCATTGGACTCAATGATCTTAAAGGTCTTTTCTAATCCAGTTAATTCTGTGGTTCTGTATCCTGCTAAAGCCCAGTGCAAGTATACTTGACTTCTCTGCAAACCATCTGGGCAAACACGGTAGAAGATGAGACTCTCCAGTAGAACAAACACACAAAACCACACACAAACACGGGCAGATCCCATGGCCTCATCCTCTGCTGAGCAGGATGGAGGTCACACCTGCACACACGTCCAATGTGGACCTCTCCACAAGCTGGGCTCAGACACTCAGTATGCCCCGTAGCTGTCCCTGGATGCCAGTAGGAGCCCAAGGCTGCCATTCTGCTCCATCGACTTGTACAGACTGATTGACTCAGCCTCTCCACACACACAGAACGTGGAGTCCCTCAGCCAGGAGAGGTGTTAGGAATGGAGTGAAAGAGGAGGAGAGGACAGACAGCAGGGCCAGGTGCAGGGCACAGCCAGGCAAGTGTGCCACTTCTACAGGAACAGCCCTTGTTAGCCCCTTACCCTAGTCTTTTCCCCACATTTGTTCTTCCCCAAATCACCTAAATCCATCCCTTTCCTCATCCGTGGATAACAAGCCCCATGCAGGCCCAAATTACTTCTGCCCTGCATCCCATCACGTGTCCCCTTCCCCTCTGCAACATTCCCTCTCAGTCCAGAAGGTGCTCCAGCATTCACTAGTCCATGCCCGGACGGGAGGGCTGGGGCTCTCTCCCCTGGGAGGGACCTGGACAGGGTGACTTTCTCCTGACTCCTTAACTTGGGTTCCCACCTGCTGCTCTTCCCCATGACTAGGTTGCCCCTTGAAGATGGGTCTGGCTCCTGGGACAGGGCATTATTTCAGCTCCCCCAGCTGCTACTCTCCGTGCCCCGGCGAAGTTGTGCAGACCAGCTTTTATCACACAACTTAACTGTTTACCCACAGCATCTCCTTTCTGTAGTCTCTCAACCCCCTCCAAGACTGCACCTTCAGAGCAGCACGTAGAGCCCTGATCTCAGGCAGAGCGGGGCACAGCAGTAACCACAAGGACACTGCTTCAAATCTGTCCCAAAGCTGTTCAAAAGAGAATGATACAAAGAGTTGTGGTCAACAGCTCAAAGTCTG
>NW_010295752.1:0-599 GCF_000700745.2 Antrostomus carolinensis
AGTGCCTTCACGTGGGCGAGCCCCGGCGCCCGTGGCCGCTCCGGTGGTCCCGTACGCCCGCGCAGCCTGCGCACCGCTCCCGCGGAGGCACCACATCGCCTTTCGCTCACTCATCTCACCCGCTCATCCTCCTCCGACTTCCCACTTGCACAATCTCTCTCCCTCGCCTTTCAGTTTGTGTAGACCGAAAGGGACGGGAAGGGATACGAGTCGCTGCCCCGCACAGTCAGTAAACTAAAAACGCGGTGTGTAACGGGCACGCGTGGGTGATAAGGATCCACTTAATCGTGCAAAGTGTCTCTGACTTTTACACGTGACCCCTCCGGGATGAAAAACCCCGACACGCTCCTGGAAATCAAGTAGAAATAAATGCCCAGCGCCCACAAGTAGAAATAAATGCCCAGCGTCCAGTGATCACAAAAGCCGGCGCCCTGCGCACCGGAGCGTGGTCGGGCACGGCCAGCGGTTAATGGACAGGCAATCCTTCCTCCGTCCTGCATCACCGTGCCTCCTCTTAGCTCCCGGGCAGGTATGACCGGCGTGTAATGGGATCCCGGGTCACGAACAGGGTCTCTATTGTACATGAGAGGCCCCTTCCC
>NW_010295753.1:0-216 GCF_000700745.2 Antrostomus carolinensis
GCCACGACGGTGACAATGACAGAGGCCTCCCGGATGGTTGTCCCCGAGCTCGCCCGGCACACGTACTCCCCCGAATCCGCCGCCGTCACGTGGGGGACACGGAGCCGGGACCCCGAGACCTGGGGTTGGGGACAACACATCGGTGTCACACACTGGGGGACAGGGACAGGATTTGGATCAGTGTCAGGGACAGGGACAGGATTTGGTGGCTGCTTG
>NW_010295753.1:329-625 GCF_000700745.2 Antrostomus carolinensis
AGATGGGGACGAGGACTCGATGCGGACGGGTGGCGCTGACCCTGCAGGGAAGGAAAAGAGGGGGACACGGGTAGGTTGTGACCCCCCTACAACTGTCCCCAGTCAATCCCTGTCGCTGTCCCCTCACCTGGCATCACCGCCACCTCGATGGCAGCGCGGGCCGTGCCGGCGGCGCTGGTGCCCACGCAGAGGTAGACACCGCTCTCGGCCGCGGTGACGGCGGGGATGACCAGGGTGGCGATGTCACCGTGCTCGGTGCGGGACTGCGGCATGAAACCGGCGTGAGAGACACCCCT
>NW_010295754.1:0-8788 GCF_000700745.2 Antrostomus carolinensis
ACATCCCCGGGGCTGCCAGCACAGGAGGGACGGGCAGCGCTGGAAAAGGGGGCCCGGAGACCCCCAGGGCTCTGCCTTCCAGCCTGGGACACCCTCGCTCTTGGGCCCCGGGGGAAGCCCAAAGGCCGTGCTGCATATTTGGGCGAGCCCATCGCCAAGCAAAGCTCTTCAGGGCCCAAAATCGGTCTTTTTTTTTTTTTTTTTTTCTACTTAAAAGCTTTTCTGTATGATTGTGTGAGCAGTGACCCCGGGATGGGAGCAGTCAGCCTCGCCTTTCCCAGCAGCCGCGTCCTCCCTTGCCGGTACTTCAGCTTTCCTCCACGAGCAGGAAGGGCAGGCCTGCGGCTTCCCGTCAGCAAACAGCCGTCTGGGATTTCCAACCATCTCTTCACCCTCCCTCCTCACCATTCCCCAGCTGGGCAGTGGACTCGGCACCTGGAGGGAGGGAGAGTCCCGATGCTCCTCTGAAGAGCCAGACCCCGGGATGGGGGGACATTTTGTTCAGCCGAGGAGGAGTGTGTTGGCAATCTGCCCACAGCCAGAGCCTTTGCACCTAACTCAGAGAAAATGGAAGAAAGGGCAGAGGGAAGCAGCTGAGCCCTGAGCTGTCTGTCTTTCCTCCAGAGCCCTAAGCCATGTCTCCAGGCTGAGCTGCCGGCTCAGCTCTCCTACCCCAGATTAAATTTAAGCCCCCGGGGAGGGGGGTGACCCCTCCTCAGTCACCACCAAAGCTGCTGCCTGTTCCAGCTGGGAGCAGGGCAGGGAACAGCTGGGAGCAGGATCGCACCCAGCAAATGAAGGAGTCACAGCAACAAACTGCATTGGCTCCGGTGACTTCCGCTTCACACCCTCTCTCCAAACACAGCCCTTCGCTTCCAACAGGAACTGTAACGCAAATATTTATTTCTCCAGCCCAGCTCATGCTTTTAAAAGGGAAACTATGTGGCATCATCTGGAGCTGGTGGAAAGCTGCAGTTGCTTCCCTCTTGCTCTGTCCTCCATCAGAGCAAGCTGCTGAAGGCAGCCCCTCTTCAGCTGCATTTTCTCTCCCTTCCCTGGGCTGGAGGACCTTGGAAGGTTGCTGGAGGGCAGCAGGGAGGCAGTAATCTGAGCTGCAGCTTTCTGTGCCCTAAGGGATGCACAAATCTTACATCCAGCTGCCCACCTCCGGGTTTAATTGCCTGACGGAAGGAAAATTACACTGCCACGAGGCTGGATGTGGTCTCCCAGCCGGGGCTCTCCTCTGTGGTCCGAGCAGCACTTTTGGCAAGCCCAAAACGCAGGGGGAACCCGCAGCCAGAGCGGCCCAGAGCTGCTGAAGGGATGGGGAAGACAAGGTAGTCCTGGTGCTTGTCCTCTTCTCCTGGACCAGTTGCTTCACATGCTAAAATTAATAATAATGAAAATAATAAAATAAGCAGCTGTTTGAAAAAGCCTGCAGAGCCAAGGGTACCGTTTCCTCCTCTCCAGCTCTGGCCAACATTAGGACAGTTCCTGCTGCCCGCTGGTATAATCAATAGCGGCTGCACAGTCAGATGATCGCATGCAACCCATGTGCTTGGCACAGAAACAAGTGCTTTTCTGGGAAAAACGGGGGGTGTGAGGGCAGGATACAAGTGCCCCCGCTATCTGCGCGTGGCCATCCCCACTCTTGGTATCTCCTCCTGGTCACAGGTCCTCCTCCGGGGGCATTGTCATAGATGGCTGGGAGGAGACTCCCCAGTGCCCTGTTTAGCCTGATATTTCATCTCCCCTCTCCGTGGTGACAGCCATCTTGCTCTGGTCTTTCCATCTCCCTCTGGAAAACAACCTGAGGACCACAAGTACAATTGTTCCATCCCTGCTGAAAATGGGGAAAGGCAGCAGCTGGCGCTCGCAAAGCTTGGGCTGAGATAAGAGGGGCAGCAGTGGGGACTGAAGCACCCGCTGCATGGAGAATCAAACCCACAGAAGCATTTCCTCTGCTCCAGTTAGTGCTGTAACTGGTTTTTCCATCCCTATTTGGGAGGCGCAGCACGCATCCAGCCTTAGGTAGCAGGAAGACGCTCAAGAATTTGTCTTTCTGAGAAACCTTTTATTTGGCACAATCAATGCTAGCGTTTTTCAGAGCGAAACCATTCCTTCCTCCCCCTACTGAGAAAAGCCTCGAGTACAGGCTTATGCCACGCTCACGCTGCACAAAGCTGCACTGGGAGGCAGGGCCTGCTGTGATGCAAGGAAATTTAGTTTTTCTCAGTAATGTGTGGGCGTGGAAAGCCGAGCCTTTGGATTTACAGCAGTCTGCTGCAAACCTTTTTGTTACTAGAAGTGGACTGACCACAAAACTTTCATTGAGAAGGCCTCGGGGAAACAGCTGGATCAAAGGCTGAAACGCCCTGATTTCCAGGGCTGGGGAGGTGGGGCTCCCATTGGGGCTGGGGTTCCGAGCAGCAGCTGCACCTCAGAGGTCTGAGCACTGTTCCTAGGCTGGAGCTTTGCCAGAGGCTTTAACAGAAGCAGGGTCAGGAGCTGAACTGGGAACCCTGCAGCGTGGGGACAGATCATTTCGTTTCCCAACGCACGACTGCCTTAGCAAAGAACCAGACAATCCTGTTAAGGCCTCACAGAAGCCTTGGGAGGGGGAAAAAAAAAAAAAAAAAAAAAAAAAAGACCTAGTGGCACTCAGAGCAAGATATTCTGCTTTTGTGCCCTTTAAACAAAACCATCCTATTATTACCTTTGCCCCCTTCCCAGGGAGCATGACAGTGAGAAACGGAGAACCTTTTGCTTTCTCCTCACCCAACCGGTCTGTCCCAGCAGCCTAATTCTCCATCTGGCTCACTGCTTCATGCCAGCCCTCCGGAGAGTTTGGTGGCTGAGGGGTAGACAAGTGTTCCAGCTCATAATGTCCATTCCTCGCAGCCGCCTCGCCACTCGGGTGACCCTTTTCCTCTGCCAGCTTTTTATTCTTCTTGCTCTCAATGATCTGCTGGAGCTGATGCCCAGCATAGTCTGGTTTGGCAGTGAGCACGGTAGTGGGCACGGTGAGCCCCAGGATTTCAGGGACCATGTAAGGCCGGAGCCAGCCCACCAGCGGGGTGCTGCCGGGGGTATAGTGGGTTTGCTTGTGATAGAAGAGAAGTCCATCAACCTGTAAAAACCAGAGAGAGTGAATGAAAGGGCAGAGCTGGAGGCTCTCGCTGGTGGATGACAGAGCGCCAGATGACAGCACAGCTCCCCATTTACAGGCCAAAACTACCAGCTGGATCATTTTTCTTCAAGCAGTGCAATAAATAGCGGAAGGGAAAGAAGAAACCTGCAGAGCTCCTGCCCTGAAAGATCACTGCAAGCCCAGCAACTGCTGGATGGCTTTTAGTCGTCAAACAATTCCAGCCTGATGTCGGCACAGAGCAGCACTTTTCCTCTCGTCCCATTCTCCAGAAAAGCCATCAGTTTCTGAATAAGGCCACTTTACTGGATTATGGTTATTTTAAATAATACATTTGGAGAGTAATTAGTCAGTGTGTGATGCCAAGGAGCCCCCATTCATAACGCTGCTACAGCTCTTTCAGCTGGCTTATGCAAAATACATTCTTCATGTTTCCCAAGAGAGAACTTCTCCGGCAATCAATGACAGTTAAGGGCACTCAGGACTTCGAAGGTTTAGGCCCCTAACTCTTGTGCTACAATACTGCAGCTGGCTGACATTTTCCCCGCTTCCCTGCCGTGCTCAGGGATTTTCACCCCTCTTTCTGCACTTCCCGGGGGTGCACTCCGCGAGGTTAGCTCCTGCTGTCAGGCTGACTAACTGGAGGTTGTGCTCCTCTTAGCTCAGCCTCACAAGCTCTTAAAAGGCCATTTGTCTATGAATAAGAGTGGCTGAACAGGCAGAAGAGATGAGAAAAAGAGCCCACATCGGGCTGAATTGCTCCCAGGCCCCTCCCCAAGCCTATAGCCCCTAGAATATATACAGCACCTATCTCAGCAGTGAGCCGAGGCATGGGTGAGCCACGCAGATCAAGGCAATATCTGCTGTCAGGCTGAGCAAGGAACAGCACATGTCCATCTGTGCTTCATGCATGCAGTGAGGGTAGAGCTTCTTGCACTACTCTGCCCATAATTTTCAGTCCCTGCTAAGATGTTGCAAAATAATCCCAGAAAAAGGGGGATTCCTGTGCAAAGAAAACATAAAACCAGAACAGTAAACAGCATGATGAGCTCTGGGTATCTAAAGTACAAAGCTTCTCCCTCCCCCTGCCTCCCGGGAAGAGCCAGATTCTGCGGCACCCCAGCACCACACCTGCACATCCAGCCCATTCCTGTGGGTGCACGGCACTTGGTGAGCAACGGGGATTCTCTGGCACCCACGGGAATGTTTTGGTAAAGATCAGAGCCTGGAAAGGCTTCAAGCCCACTCCAAAGATCTTCCCCAAGCTGGAGAATTCAAAGGACTTCAGCCTGGTGGAGAGTTAGGTCACACTCTTACTTCCCCCAATTTCTCTTAAATTACTGCAACTCCCATATTCCTTCCAGTTTGTTTAATTTGTTGGCTGGGTCCCTACCCTGAGTCACCACACTGACACCAGCCACATCAGAACAAGGGCTGACACTGTCCCTAAATGACTGAACTCGATGAGAAACTGGCTAGCAGGATTTCACATTTTACAGCCATGCTTTTCAGATTTTACCCATCCCCTCACACCAGGGTTTCTCAGAGACTTTGGCTCTCCCTGCATTTGTGGAAATCTGAAAGTTGTTTTACTGAGACCTGGGAGAAGGACAGGAGCTCTTAAAATCCACTCCAAAAACCACTTCAAATTCAGTACTAGTCAACTGATCCAAAGTCCACTGAATTCAGTGGAAAAAAAATTTCCACTGAATATAGCGGATCAGGTTCCTCGTTCTGAGGTTACAGATTAACTCTGAAGACCCAGATCTGAAAGCACTGACCACATGTGCTTGCCACCACACGCGCAAAATCCTTTCAAGGATCACAGGATGCTGGGCTCAGGCACGAGGAGACCTTTATTCTATACTGCGCTATCTATAGCAAGGCTGTACGTGGCCGCCTGCAAAATTTCTTTCCGTATGTGCTGTGGTGGAAGCTATTTACGGGGATTTCTTTGGCTCCCTCTTGTGGCACATCCCTGAGAGACCCACAGCTCCTTTCGTTCCTGAAGCAGCACCAGGGTTTCTGTGGGGTTACTGGCTGCCTTTGAGCCAAGCCACAGCATATTTCACTTGTTGGGGTCACACCTCGATACACCAACCAGAGAACCTGGGGGGAAAATCACAGCTGGATTACAAGAGAGCCTGATCATCTCCATCTCCCTCCCCCGGCATTTCGCAACCGTCTCCTTCAGAGGCCTAAACATTTCTGCTCTGACCGCAGTGGGGCAATACTCCTCAGCCTTTTCTCATGGGAGCAGATGCCTCAGGAAGGAATGAAGCTTTCTTCAGCAAAAACGGGAATGACTGTTTCCACAGAGGCACTTAGAGCATTTGTAATTGAGCAAATCAGCTGCAGGAAACCTGGGATGCCTTCTCCACATTCCCCATCCCTGTTTAGAGCCAGGTCTGGCAAAACCAGCAAGGGGCTGGGACTTTCCGACTGTCTCCAAGGTCTGTCCTGGCTTTGACAATGCAGAAGGCAAAGTCAGCCCTGACAGCCAAATTAGCATCCCTTAAATTTAAACCTACACTGACTTTAATCATCAACTTGGGCCAGGAGAGAGCAAGAGACACGGTCAAATCCACATGGCTTTTGGCTTAGCAGGACAAGCAAGGCCTGCAGAAGCTGTTCCTGATCTAGGGCTGAGACTGGGCACTCCACAGGAACTGCTGCGGCCACTGGAGGAGCTTCTGGCTCCCAGATGTTTGTCACTAATGCTGTACCGGAGTGCCATCGCCTCCTCCACCCTCTTCAGTGCCAAGGTAGCCAGGATAGCCACCAAAAGCAGCCTCAGCTCTTTCAGAAATGTTTCTGACAGGCCGCTTGCAGCCACACAGAGCTGAACCAAGCAGCAGTCCTACTTTTCTCCCACAGGTCAGCAGAGAGGCCTGAACAGCACAACAGCACCAACTTCTACAGCTGCTGAAGCAAATGCAGGTGTTCTGTTCAGCTGCTCTCACTGGGGCAATGGCCACCGCAGAGAGAGCCAAGAGCAGCAGGAGCCATAGGCAGGAAGCTGCTGGTTCTGTACCGAAACAAAAAGCAGAGCTCACGCTGTCCCCTCCACAAGATCCAAGAGTAGTAGCAGGAGGACAGACTCATCTGAAGCCCTCCAAGCCATTTCTGCTACAGCCATCTGCCCCCAGCTCCAGTATGTCTCAGGCACATGTTGCTAACAACCCAAACCCCTCAGAAACCATCGGGAGCTTACCACCACCCTTCTCTCTCTCCTCCCCACAAGACTGGCTGCCTTCCACATAGACAGATGGAAGTAGCTAGACTAAGGAAACACAGAGCCTGTGACAGAGGTCAGAGAAAGACACCACTCTGCCCACCTCACAGACCTCTTGAGAAACACCACCTCATAAGGGAGCACACTGCAGAGATCCTCATGCCATGAGCCCACCTGGGGCAGTACCAGCTTTGGCCCAAAAAAAGTCACCTGTCCATCATGCCGCCACATGAACATGAGCTATGCTGCTTCTAGAAGCAGTCTGGGTGTTGACATCAACCCCCTCCTCCCCAAGGCTCTTTCAGAAGACAGTCAACAGCAGTAAAGAGAGCCCAAACACAGGGAATGCTACAGTTTAACTCTTGCTAATGAATTTGGTTGGACAAACCAACCTGGTAACAGATGGGCCACGTGCAAAAAAGGCATCCAGCCCCTACACAAGGAAAACAACAGCACAGCTCAGCAAGCTTCCTGCAGGCCTCGGGAGAGCAGAGCTCCCAAGCAAAGGGGACGGAGCTCGCTCCCAGCACTGGCAGATGTGCAGCATGGCTGTCTCCAAAGCTGAGGTCCAGGCCCCCCCCTGCATGTTCTCACCTCGAAGGGGAAGTCCATAGCCAGCACCTTACACAGGCTGTCCGAGGAGCAGGGGAAGTTCTGCAGGCCCACAAATTTGAACTGAAAGAGTAAGAGAGGATTAGAAGAGACAACTGCATGACCTAAAGCTGAACAAGTCACTGAATTGAGCACTGGTGTGGAAGCAGCTAAGAAGGAAGGAATTCCCCCAGTGCAAGTGCCAACATGAGAGAGACAGGGTGAGGGACAGGCATCAAAGTAACCAGAGATGAGACCACATCACTCAACTGCTGGTTTTCCTGTCATATTGGGGTATTGGGGGCCCAAAAGCACAAATAGGCTCAAAAGAGAATTTGAGGCCAGTTCCCAAAAGGCAGGTCCTCTGGTGGCCATCAACTCAGTGGTTTAGGTACAACCACTGGCTGACAAAGTCAGAGGGAACATGACAGGTATCCCCAATTCCTTACTCTTTCCACAGCACCTGGTCTCTGTGATTACTACGGTTTACTGGGACGGACAGACCTGATACGATTTAGAAGAGCAATTCCTAAGCAAAGCCCAGGTCTGGATATAAAACAACAGGACCAAGCTGTCCATCAGTGCCAATCATATCCTGCTAGAGTAACTGGGAGCGCTTACATGAAAACCTACAGAAATCATCCTAGCCACGGGAAAGGACAGGGGTGGGAACTGTCTTTAGAGAGAACCCCCCACATCGCTCCAGTAACGCTGTATAGAGCGCGTACATTCCTACAACCTCCCAAATCTCATCCCAGTTAACAAGAAGACCACAATGCCCAGACAGCATGACATCTAGAGTATCCAGAATGATCTATTTCAGGTATTTTATCATCCCAGTTCCAACTGATCCCCTCTCTGTCATTTTACAAGGGATAGGGATGGCACAGACTCAGCACCCAGCTCCCACATGCTCCCAATGTATTTTTTTACAAGCATCTAAGAATGCAGGAAGAACTTTTCAGGAGAGCTGACCCTGAGATGCTCTTTTAACCAAAATAGAAAATGATGGCCTCTGGGCAGGATGCAAAGCAGACAGATGTCTGCTCCAGGCTGCTGGCTCAGCCAAGCAAATCTTTCCACCCAGGAAATGAAAGCTGAAACAACCCCCGCTTCGTTAGGTAGCTGTCTTCTGGATATTCCCGTTGGGAGTCACAACAGGATGTTCTTCAAACACAGATACCTTCACTGCTGGCAGAGGAGCCATTAGCCCCGTTTATGAGAGATCCGCTCGGCTCAGCTGTGTCCGAGCACAGGCGGGGGCTGCACAGCCATCAGGTTCCACTTTGCAAACTGTGCTCCGTAAGCCAGGCTGCCACATCTCTAAAGTCCATCCCCAAAAATCACTTCCCAGCTGCTGTGGTTTCTAGGTCTGACCTCCATGTGTAAGTCTTCAAAGGAAGACGTTTTATCCTCGCTCAGCAGGGATTTTGGGTGGCGACTGTGCACCCATCCCGACAACTTTAATGATGAGTTTAAGCAGGAGGCCAAAGCTTATGAGCCTTTCCACTTGCCTTGTGAGCCCACAAGGCTATGCAAGAATAAATCCCATTGTAGTCAGGCTGCCGACCAACGCTGCCCCTGTAAAAACCACACTGGCTTTCCATTCCGTTTCAAGGGAAAGCTAAAAACAGCATGGAAGTTAGCTGATACTCTGCAGCCTGATCTCCCTCAGCACTTTGGCTGGGGAAAAAAGAAACCCACACTCATTTACAATACTCAGTGGTTCTATTTACATCCTGAACACGGCATCCCATTTCATCAGAAGAACACTTTGAAGCCTGATCTGTGAGGGGAAAAAAAAAAAAAAAAAA
>NW_010295754.1:8837-11304 GCF_000700745.2 Antrostomus carolinensis
TGCTGAACAGGAGAGCTTACCCCCTACCCTCCTTCTCCTCCCAGTACAAAAGAACTTACTGGATTAATCCTGCTTTTCTCTCCCAGCCCTTCCTCCTCTTGGATCTTTGACAAGAGCCAGAAGAATCTGAAGTCAGTCTGTGAAAGGAGGCAGAGACTCAATGACTACCCACCACACATCACCGATCAGCACCTGCTGAGCAGCTCCATTCCTCTGCGCTCGCCCAGGAGATTTACAAACTCGGCTGCACCTGCAGAACCAGCCAGCACCCCCAGCTCTGCTACCTCCCTCGATTTCCCCCAAAAGATGTACCCAATTATTCCAGTAACCCACAAGCTGTAAAGATGCTGGTGCCTAGACAAAATGCCCATCCTACTGCACAGTGGGTTATGTCCAGTGCTGGCTGCAAAGCTGCTCGCCGAACAGAGAACAAAAGGGAGGAAAGGGCAGAGGGAGAGATTCAGCACCTGGCAGTCATAAATGGGGTGTCCTCTCCAGCACATCACATCAAGGATATAGTACGTCTGCTTTGCCTCATTGTAGATGCAGTCCAAGATGCAGTACACTGCACACAGAAACACAGGGAGGTCCAGACGTGCCCCAGAGACTGCCCAGCCCAACAGGCCTTTGCCAGATCAATTCTCTCCTGGGTTAAGCCTGCCCTGACATAAGGCTGGGAGGTGCAGAAGGATCTCCTTCTGCTAACAGAAGCTGCAAACACAAAAAGCCTTCGGCTCAGAGCCCAACAAGGCTACAAAGGTACCAGCCAGAGGCACAGCAAGCAAAGGTGTGCTCAGAAAAAGGCATTTACTCAACAGTAACCCCCCTCAGGACAAGCAAAGCAACTGCAAGAGGTATTAAACACGGCACTGTACACAGCTCTCTGGCAGAAGACAGAGAAGATGTTGAGGTTTAAGAGTGTCAGTTAACCAGGCAGATAATTAAAATATGTTCTTCTCTAGTATAAAAGTATCTGAGTTTGTCCACATCTAGTTATCCCCAGAGACACGCGAACAGCCTGAACCTAAATACCCCCAGCACCAGCAAAGGGCACAGCTCTGGGGCTTGGGGGAGCTGGAGGAGCAGCACCGAGCCTGCCAGCACACACACTCCTGGGAGCAGCAGGCAGTTCCCCTCTCTCTATCCCAAGTACCTCCTCAGAGCAGTACCTTTCTCATTCGTTGCATTGTGCCGGTTCCCCCCCGGCAGCAGGGATGGGAACCTGCTGACACAGAAGCCGCTCTTGGTGTAAGCCGCTGTTGAGCCCTGTGGGGGAATGGGAGAGGAAAAAACAGTCAAGCCAGGGACATGGGCCAGCCTCAGTCTGGCTGGGAAACACCCACAGGTCCTTTACGAGACGGTGAGGCATCACTGCTGCTGCTTACCCTGGATGCCACGACTAGTGCCCTTTTCCCAACGGGACACACCACCACAACCCACTCCTGCTCCAGATCCAAGGGGACATCGACCAGCCACTCAGACAGCATCAGCTACAGAGAAATCCACAAAAAAAAAAAAAGCAGTTAGCAGCAATTCTCCTGAAGTTCTGGAAAACTCACAGCAAGAAGGTTTCGACTGGGCTTCTACAGCTACACCAGATGTTTCAGAGGCAACCTGTGTCGCTTGTCACCCTGCGCTGTGGCACCAAAGGGCTCCCTCCCTCCAACCAACACGCATCACCTTGTAACTGACAAGGTGATCAGTAGTAGTAATTTTTTTAAAAGACATAATATCCTTAGAGATAAGATACCATTAAAGTAATTGAAGAAAAAAATGTATTGTATCATTTTCCACCAGGTCTTTCTCTTGCTGACAAAGCTTCAGACCACAGCATGGGGCTTACAGCCCTTGCTTGGGCACACCTGCAGCTTGGTCCCCACTCCAGTCTCACTTCAGCACTTTAATTTATTTATTTTTAAATGCATAGCAGAGCTTAGAGAGCTCTATTAGGAGTAAAGAGCCCAGACAAGCTGACCTCTTCAGAGGTCACCTGACGACAATCACCTGAGAGGCTGTGTCTTTCAGGACCAATGTGGCAGCCAAGCCTGCTAAAAGCCATCAGCTGAGGTTTCCCTTCCTTCCCAGTGTCCCAGACAGGGAGAGACAACAGGTTAGTAACTCAGTGCTGCACAATGGGATACAAATGCTGCCAGCTGAGCTGATACCTCCCACAGCACCCAGGTGACCCATCTCCACCTGTCCTCCATTTGAACACTGCATGTCTCCGGGGCAGGAGAACCAAGTCATGGTTCCTCACTGAGCACCAAGCCAGGCAGGACATGTTATTCCCAGCCCCAGTGCCGCCATCCCCATGGCCACTCACCATGCCCAGCCTTCCCTCCCTACCCACCTCCCTCAGCTCCTCACCTGATTGGCGTAGCGCTTGGGTAGCTTCTTGCCAGCATCCACCTCCATCTCCTCTTCCTCTGCATCTTCCCCTTCCTTCTTCTCGCTCTCACTCTCCACC
>NW_010295755.1:0-2756 GCF_000700745.2 Antrostomus carolinensis
CCCGGCCACAACATCCCCCCACTCCCCTCCCCTCCCCACCCCGGTTATCCCCACACACCAACACAACTCATCCTGTGTGGTCTAACAACAAAAACTAGAGAGCAAGGAGAGCTTCGTTGAGGATGTGGATTTAACTGACTAGAAGCTGATTCACAGGGTGCAACAAAAGCCCCAGAAAAGGTGAAAAATCACAAGATGCCACTTAAAGAGCGCTCAGAAATGGGAATTCATGTTAACTGCCTCCTCCCTGGAAGTGTTTGTGGCCAGGCTGGATGGGGGTTTGAGTGAGCAACCTGGTCTAGTGGAAGGTGTCCCTGCTGCTGGCAGGGGGGTTGGGACTGGATGAGCTTTAAGGTCCCTCCCAACCCAAACCAGTCTGGGATTCTGGGATAATCTGTCTAAAAACTAAATAAATCTGGATGGTGCTGAGAGCTCCAGCTGGATAAATAAATATCTGGATGGTGCTGAGAGCTCTGCAGACAAGGGCTGTTCCAAAAACATATAAAATATCACACAAAAGGGAAAACCAGCCTGATTTATCAGAGCAGGTAGATGCTGCTGGGCACATTTATATCTTATCAAATCAAATCTCATGGGCAGAGCCCGTCCCGGGGCACGTGTGACACAGACACGGGGGGGGACTCACCTCCTCACGCATCTTCTTCACCGATTCCCCTTTCTGTGCAGAGGGAGAGAAGGGAGAAGCGTTAGTGTGGCCAGGCTGGGCAGTGGGGAGGGAGGGAGAGGGAGATGGGGAGAGGGGGTTTGATGCTCACTCACCTTCCCAATGATGCTTCCCACCTCCTGGGATGGAAACAAAAGCAACAATTAGTGCTTCAAAAAAAAGAAAACCCAACTCCCTTTTACAGCCAAAACTGGTTGTGAGGACCCCAGATACCCCACTCCCAGCTGAGCTCGATGGAGACAGCAGCCCCCATCCCAGGGGGTTATTTTAATCTCTCTCATCAGGAGATACCCAAGGCCCGGGCGGGTGCCAGGGAGCACGTTCCTCACACCAGCCTCCGACGGCCAAGCCACAGCGACTGACAGCCCTGGGAGCCCCCACCCTCCATCCAGACCCCTGGGACAGCCACTCCCGGGTGGGAGAGGGGAGTGGGAGCTGGTTCCACATCCCTCCCAGCCAGGAGGACACGTACCTTGCCGTGCATGAGTAGCCGGATGGTGAGTGTGACATTTAAACCACCTTCGATGACACCAGTGTCCATCCTGAGCCGCGGTGGGGGGGGTCAGGCTCTGACAGGTCTTTGGTCGCTGGGTGAGTGGAGCTGTGGAGGGAAGAGGGGTTGGTTTGAGCTGGAGAGGCTGTGCTGACTGTTCAGGCTGTTGGGGCTGTTCAGCCTGGAGAAGAGAAGGCTCCGGGGAGACCTTCTAGTGGCCTCCCAGTACCTGAAGGGGCTACAAGAAAGCTGGAGAGGGACTTTTCATAAGGGCAGTTAATGACAAAACAAGGGGAAATGGGTTTAAGCTGAAAGAGGGGAGGTTTAGATGAGATATTAGGAAGACGTTCTTCACTGTGAGGGTGGTGAGACAGTGTCCCAGGTTGCCCAGAGAAGCTGTGGCTGGTCCTCCCTGGAAGTGTTCAAGGCCAGGTTGGATGAGGCTTTGAGCAACCTGGTCTAGTGGAAGGTGTCCCTGCTGCTGGCAGGGGGGTTGGAACTGGATGAGCTTTAAGGTCCCTTCCAACCCAAACCATTCTATGATTCTATGACCCTCCCCACATCTTTCCAGACCCATCCCGGGGTGTTTTCACATCCCCCCAGGTTATTTTTCTCTCCCCCTGGCAGTTTTGAGGCTGTGCTCCTGATCCCCAGCAGCTCAGCTCTCCAGTGGGTGGATCCTCCTCCCAGGAGGGTTGAACTGGCACAACCCCACCTGAATCACAGCCAGAGCTGTGAGGGTCTCACTCATCCCCTGTCTCCTTCACCTCCATCTCCAGGGAGCCCCAAATCTTCACCTCTATCCCAAGCTTCCCTCAAGACACACCCCAGATGGAGTGACCACCCCGTCCTCCTCTGGTTGAACCCACTGGGGGAGGCAGATTATGAAGAGAAATAAAACCCAGGAGTGGAAGTGAAGGCTGAGGCTGTGGGGGGGGAGGCTCCTCAGACCAGTTCCCAAGTCGATTGACCCAGAGCAGATCAGGCCACACGAGCCCACCACCAGGTTTCACCCAACCTGTCGCCCTCGAGCAGTCCCCCTCGAGCCGACAGCGGCTGCAAAACACAGCGACCGAGTGGCTCCATCAGCCGTTGAACTTCAAAACTCGACTCAATAAACTCCCATTTCAGCTCTTGTGTTTTATCAAGAGTTTGCTGGGTCGCTGCCTCATCAAAGTTTAACCAAGCCCAGGGAGAGAAGCCACCAGGGCCAGGGGATTAACGGGGCAGGGCTGGTGCCAAGCGGGCAGTGACGCCTCGCTCCGGTTAACGCTCTTTTAAGGGGAAGCTGCTGACGCTGGAGGGGGGTTTGGTGGGTTTTGGGGGTTTGGTTTTCCTTTCTTACGGAGTTGGAGCCTCCATAACCCTCAAGCTGCCACCCCAGCAGGTCCAGGAAGGTGCCTGGGTGCCTAGTTTGGAAAGGAGAGCTCAGGGTTTGAGCCTGGGGGCAGCACAGTGAGGAGGAGACTTCAAACCCAAGCCCATGAGTCGGTTGTTGCCGCGTTTCCCGGTTCACCGGAGGTGGCAGGAGCCGGGCTGGCACCCGCCGCCGTCTCTCCCACTCTGAACCCTCTCCTC
>NW_010295756.1:0-5678 GCF_000700745.2 Antrostomus carolinensis
TTTTTTTTTTTTTCTTGAACTCAAAACATAGTCTTTAGAGAAATATCTGCCAGAAGCACTGACCTACAAAATCTATTAGGCTCTCCCCACTGGCATGAAACTCATTTATGTAACGCTGCCGGATTGGAGGACTCTGCTCTGCTTTGGAGGTAAAATACAAAGTTGAGCGTTGCTTTCACAAGCGGAACTGCAACCAAGCGGCTGATAATGAGGTTTGCAAACCTATGGAAAGTGATTTATGAAATATTCCAATTTTTACCTTCTGAGTTTGCAGAGATTCCTTGAGGGCAGAGACCATTTGAGCAGGTTTAATATCCAAGTGCCAAGAGTTGGGGACTCAGAGCTGGCTCTTGATCTCTGGGAGCACGATAGGAAAACCCAGGATGAGCCCGAATAAGAGGTGCTGAAAGTTATCAGTGAAACTAATTTAGTTACCCCATTTCTGTGCTGTTTAAACACAAGCTGTCTAACAAGGGCATTCGGGGGGGTACATGCATGGAGTTGGGTCAGGTACTTGCACTGCTGTTTCACTGTGCTGCTTGTGGTCCTTGCAGTGCCAGGAGAGGGCTGGGTTGGAGCTATCTAATGAACTTCTGCTGATGGGAGCTGGGAAGTGGCTATTACAGCTGGACAGCAAATTAGAACTGACTTTCTCTGCTTTGGCAGAGGCTACAGAGAAGCCTAGGTAGCTTGAGAAAAGCATAGTCCTAAGGCATTTTTAATCACTTCATCTTCCTTCATTTTCCTGTACCAAGATCAGATCCTGGAGCAGAGTTTGTGGTGGAGTCCTAGGGGTCCTGTGATTGATGGAGAGGTACAGCACTGGCAATTAATGACTTTGCTTTGTTGGCAGAGAAAGCCTCTAGAGCATCTGGTTCTAGCTTCTTGCTGTGAACATTTAGCCTTTGAGTAGAGCTGAATTTGCTCTGCTCGTGCTATGAGCCATGTGGATGTTGGGCAACTTCCAGTTAGACGCCATGGTAGCTCTGTGCTGTGCTAGCCCTAATAAGCCCTGTTGTATGTGATGGGCTCTGAATGGAGCCACATCTTGCTTTTACATCTATCTGTAAAAGGCTGTGGGTGTGTACCCATAATTTCAGTACTGCTCTGAGAGAGTAGAATGCAGAAGAATGAGGTTAAGGGGCAGATGTATCAGCATTTACCAGTTTCTTCATTGAATTGTGCAAAAGTGTCCTTGTTACTAGCTGGATGGAAAAAGTTGTAGGTTAACTGTGATCCTGTATAACTTGTCAGTTGTGGTGTGGTAGAGAGGGGAGTCAGGAACAGGGGAAGTCATTTGCAGGGCATGTCCAAGAGAGGAAAGTTTCTTCCCTCCATTGGGGTTGACCTTCCCAACAGAGTAATAATTTAATACAAAGACAGTCAGGATGATTAGTCTTACTACAAAGACAGAAATTTAAACAGGTGATTGGAAGCACGTCTCTAGATGACTATTGTCCTGTTTTTGCTAGCATAGAGTTAATTTTCTTCTTAGTAGTAATAATAGCTGTGTTTTGGTTTAAGTCTAGCCCAGTGAAACTATCACAACTATAGATTTTATAAATTATTTGGTGATATTTTGATTGTTACAGACATAATTAGCAATTTAGTCACACTCTATGGATTCTTTATAAAGCACCCTTACTGTGAGGTATGGCTCAGAATCAGAAGCTTAGCTCTTTGCCCTCTGAAAGATGATCCTGTGGTGGAGATGCAAAGGCATCCCTGTCTGCTCCATCAGAGCATAAAAGTGCAAGAAGCAGGGGAAATAGAGTTGTGTATTTGGAGTGGATCAGACAAGAAGGGCAACCAGCCCATAAATTTCAACTTGCACTTGCCTGGCATTGACATGTGAGATAAGCAGAGAAGAAAGTTCTGAGTTGCCCTCTTCAACCAATTTTAGGGACTTTGGCCATGGTGACAGTTCACTCAAACCTTGTGCCCTGTTGGATGAGTGAAGTTAAAGCATAGCAGTGCCTATAATCTTCACTACAGAAGGTTATGAAGTGGCTAATATTATATCCAGCTGCTTTTCAACACTTGGTCTGAGTGAGCAAGGAGCTGCTGAGAGCTGGATGAATTTAAATGCAGCCTTTGGTGCAAATCTGGACCAAGGCTGACCTTTGCCTCTCTAGGTTGGTGAAAGGATGCCTTCATCTGGGCACAGCATCTATTATTACAGCTATGCACGCTCCCATTTGACTTGTGGGGAAAAGATTTCTAATTCCCTTTGACTTCTTTAAAAGTCATCATCTTTATATTTTGAAGAGAGATCTGAAAGTTGTGAATCCCTTCAGTGCCATCCCCCAGGGAGCACGGGCATTTCTGAAGTGGGCTGGGGATGTGTCCCAGACATTAATAAAGCTCCACATCATGAACTATCAGAAAGACCTAACAGAATATATTACACCTGCTCTTTCTCTGACCTTTTGTAATTGCCTCTGATTATTCTGTTACAGCAGAACATTTTAAAGTAATTGTGGAGATCGGACACAAGTGTGAAACCACAAAGTTAGTCCTAAAACTTTACAAGATCATGGACAGACATCCAAATTGTGAGTCATAGAATCAGAGAATGGTTTGGGTTGGCAGGGACCTTAAAGCTCATCCAGTTCCAACCCCCCTGCCATCAGCAGGGACACCTTTCACTAGACCAGGTTGCTCAAAGCCTCATCCAGCCTGGCCTTCAACACTTCCAGGGAGGAGCAGCCACAGCTTCTCTGGGCAACCTGGGCCAGTGTCTGACCACCCTCACAGTGAAGAACTTCTTCCTAATATCTAATCTAAACCTCCCCTCTTTCAGTTTAAACCCATTTCCCCTTGTTTTGTCATTAACTGCCCTTATGAAAAGTCCTTCCCCAGCTTTCTTGTAGCCCCTTCAGGTACTGGGAGGCCGCTATAAGATCTCCCCAGAGCCTTCTCTTCTCCAGGCTGAACAGCCCCAACTCTATCAGCCTGTCCTCATAGGAGAGGTGCTCCAGCCCTTGGATCATCCTGGTGGCCTTCTCTGGACTTGTTCTAACTGGTCCAGGTCTCTCTTGTGATGGGGTCTGCTATGATCTTTTCTCAAGTGGGATATTACCCAGACTGAATAATAATTTGTTCTTTAAATGAAGTTACACATTGAAGAGTGACAGAACCTGACATGGTCTTTGACATTTTTGCCATTGATCCAGATTCCAGAGTGAGGGGACATTTTGTCTTATTACAATGTTTGAAATTTGGCCACTTCAAAAAAATTCTGTTGGTGAGCTCCAAGGGTTGAGCAGTAATCATCTGATAAGAGGATCATGGAACCGGCAGAGGTGTGGAGAAACAACTAGTGTATTAATGGGCAGGGGCACCTGCTCATATTGTTCTTAATGGATGTATGTTGCCCATCCCTCCAGGCAGTCTGTTCCAGTGCTTGTTTACTGTCATTTCCTCATGGCTAAATATTTCTTGGTGCAGTTCAGACCCAATACTTGTCCTGGTCACCTTGTGACTGGTTTCCTCCTCTGCAGCAGTGTCGGGACCTTTTTTCTTGTTTTCCTTCATCTTTACTAAACAAACCAAATTCTTTCACTCATTCTGTGTAGCCTTTCTATACTTTCTAGAAATTTGCCTATCTTCTTTTCCTTCTGGATTCTATCCAGTAAGCCTACACCTTTCTTAAAATCAGGGTCCTCAAACTGGACACAGGTCTTCAGTTGAGGTCTCACCAGCAGAGCCCTGCAGAGAAGAATTACTTCATTTTCTTAGTGTACAATGGATTATCCATCTCACATTTGTGTCCGAATTCTTGGCAACAGTATAACAAGCGATGCAACTTCATCTTGGGGTTTCCTCTAAACTCCCAGTCCTCATCTAGAAAACTGCAGCTATTCCCTGAACTGTCTGTACCACTGGTTCTCCACTTAAGTGGGAATAACCTTTCACTTTTTCAATTAATTCTTTTTCTAGGCGATTTCTCCAGGTTGTTAAAATCATTCCAGTTCTTCCTCCAATGTACTCACACCCTTCCTGTTTAATATAATTGTATGATTAAGCTCCCTGTTAAGAAAATAACAAATGTTAAAAGGACCCTCACTTAGTATCCTTCTGTTTGACAGTGAGCCTCTGACAGCAACCCCAGGTTTGGCTCCAGAGCACTTTTCCACACAGTGAAATCATTTCCCTGTCTTGTCGTGCTGGGCAGTATCAGCAGCTGTACTGGCATCAAGATCTGCAGTGTCTCCTGTCCTTTGCTATTCACAAACTCATTATTCTGCCATAGAGAAACGACATTAGTCTAATGGGATTTAGTCTTGGTGAACCTCTGACTGTCATTCTCCTGGTTTTCTTGTGTGTACCCTGTTTGATTATTTGTGCTGGTATTTTTATGGGAATGGAGGACACAGGTGCCTGTTATATCTGGTTGCTCATACTTATGTTTTATTCAAGTTTGTGCTTTTCCACTCTTCCAGAATTTCTTTAGAATTGTCAAAGGTCCCTGTAGCATTTTTAAACTGCCAGAACTAAGACTACTGCTTTTTTCCTGGATATACCAGACCAAGTTGTTGATGTAAAATGCATCCCTCTAGATGCAGAAGTTCCAGACAGACCTTGGTTCAGTGCCACCTCGTTCCTCTTCAGAATTTACTGTTCCACAGAACGGTGACTGCTGAGGCATGTTTAAGATACTGTATTTCATTACTCTCTTAAGA
This sequence comes from Antrostomus carolinensis, assembly GCF_000700745.2. Classification (NCBI taxonomy): domain Eukaryota; kingdom Metazoa; phylum Chordata; class Aves; order Caprimulgiformes; family Caprimulgidae; genus Antrostomus; species Antrostomus carolinensis. Next base: position 4,686 of record NW_010295756.1, read on the forward strand.
ACTTAAAATGTATATGTTAAGATGAAATTCTAATTTTCCCTTATGTTTATGAGGTGATCAGGGCAACAGCTGGGCTGATAATGAGGCAAAATTTTTGGTAAAGTTATCCGTGACTTTGAAATGAACTTCCTAACTTATTTTGTGATCTTTCTCTCCGGTATTTTGCCAGCATTTTGCAAGGGAAGTCACCTCGGCGTATTGTTCACATAATGGTGACATCGTTAGATGTTGCAACAAGAAAAGGTTCAGGTATCATTTGGAGTTAAAGATTTAAGTGGTTTGTAAACATCATCCTGAGCTTTGCACAGGTTGAAAAATTCACCTACATAACAAATTATAGGAGGCCAAATGAATAGTGATGAAGAAACTGTTTAAATACCGGAAGAAATGTGTTAAATGGTGCTGATAAACTAATAAATTCTAGGAGTGTTGAGGTGATTGTTTGAGATTGTCCAATTCAGGCCATCTAGCCTGCTGCCTTTTGACCTGTGGCCTTGGGAAATCAAGAGTATCTGTTAATATAGCAGACGGGTCCACCAGCCAAACATCTCCCTCTTCATCACTGCATGAAAAGGCTGTTGAGTAGGACCAAGAACTGTAGCTGTATCCATGGGAGGCCTGAAGGGTAAAGGGGTTAGAATTCAAAATTAACATCAATCCCATGTCTGAAAAATCTGAATATCTGTAAGTGGGCTGTAAAGGACATCTTCTGAACAGGGAGTGGTGACTGGAGTAAGGTTAGAGCAGGCTGTTGGCAGATCTACCATAGTTCACACTTTGGGTAGGAGAATCTCCTCTCCAACCCTGGCTCACTAGAAATGGTCTCTGTGAGGAAGTGTCTCGCTATAGCCACCCAGAGGAAAGGGCCCAACAAGCTGAACTGTTCGTCACTTGCCACATAACCAAGCACCAGTGGGATAAGTCAGGACCATATTGGTTTCTGAAAGTTCCTGAAAATAATTTTTTGAGCTTGTAAACATCAGTGTGTCTCTT
>NW_010295757.1:0-392 GCF_000700745.2 Antrostomus carolinensis
ACCCAAACCATTCTATGATTCTGTGATAAACCTTCCATAATTTAGAGCAGATGAGCTTCACTAATTTTTCACTGTAAGGTGTGAGAACCAGTCTGCGTGGTTCTCTCTGGATGGGAAGCCACAGCTCTTAAAAGAAAACTAGCATAGAAAAAGTTTCAGCTTGTGGCGTTTTCTTTATCAAGATGCATACAGAACACCCCAGAGGTATTTCGTGGTTTCTAAACTTTAATGTTTTGGGGCGGGAATTTAACATTACAAATTCAGGTCTTGCTTCCCATTCTTTGCTTAAAAGACAACAGGGATGACTGGAAAATGACAAGGATTCAGAGTTCAAAGGTGGCAGAAGTGTCTCTGCATGGAAGTGGAACCCCAGTAAGCTACTGACAGACGGA
>NW_010295757.1:414-10215 GCF_000700745.2 Antrostomus carolinensis
TCTCTCACACAATACTTTGTGCAAACTTAAGTGTGTTGGATTAAATCTAATTATTCCAATTCTCCTGTGTAGAGACAGCCTGAGAAACACGAGTGAGTACCTTTGGTAGTGACTCAGCGTCTCCTAAGTGGTGATGAAAGGATATGTCTAATTCCATATTCCCTGAATGGGGGAAAAAAACATTTATTTATGCATCGTTAACAACATCAAGAGAACAAAACTGAACTGTTTTTTCCTTTGAAGGCCACTTGTAACATTGATGCAGCGATAAACATGGATATAAGTTAACCTTTCACATCACTTCTGCAGCAAAATTAAGCATAAAATACTGCCAACACTACAGAAATTCACTTAAGACTTTTGCCATTCACCTCCATTTTCTGAGCATTTTGTAAAAAATTACCATTTTGACTGAGGGAGCAGTAATCCCATATATGAAATCAATTTTACAACCAATACAGCAGAAATTGGGGTTTATACCTTCAGCAAATATACCTGTTAGAACGTCTGATCTGTTAGTTGATTTTTTCCTAAAAAATAATTTGGATTTTTTTTAAAGATTTACTTTTAGCTTAAAATATTTTACTTCATTACGAGATGAACAGACTAGAAAAAAATGGCATTTCCATTTATATCATAAAAACATTTGAGGAGTATATTGTGTCTGTACGTGGTGTTTGTAGGGAACAATCTGTACCCAGTTAATAATTTAATACTGACATATGTTGTTCCATATAATTTCTCTACCATAAAAATGTTTCCATGTAATCCTTGTTTCTGCTTGGTATATACAGATCACTGTTCCAGCAACATCTCCTGAGTATGAGGCAGAACCTGAATGGAAACAAATACTCCATCACCTTCACCATGTTTCCACCAGTATTTAATAACTCTTAAAATGTACATAACCTCTCTTTGGGAACTTTCTAATTTTTGGATACTTAATGTGCAAACTCAGGTGATGTTTTGGGTTGGTTTTTTTTTAACATAGTGAACAGTTCTTGATGTATGTGCGGAGACCGGGATTTGCCAGCCAATCCATAAATGACCAAGAGTCTTTCAGTAGATTAAGTCCATCAGTAATTAAATAATCAGACAAAAAATGGGTTTGCCAGCAACATTTTTGTGACTGGCACTGATTGTTCTTGAGGAGTGAGAAACTAAACAAGTGTGACAATCATTCCCGAGTAAGTCAGATGCGATGGCGTAGCGCAGCTCACCGTGGGCCTTCCCCACTGTCACCAGGTCAGCAGAGCTGTGAGAGGAGGGGGGCAAAGGAACCACCCGTAATTTGTGGAGATGAATTAATTTTGACAATTGTGATACAGATTTGCATCTTGGCTTGTTCTAGCTACCTCTGAGAGTTTGGCCAGAGAATCTGGTAAGATCATCTGCCTTCTAGAAGTCATTTAACTAGAGACTGGAGAGATTTAATGACACAGAACTGATTTCAAGATTCAAATCTGTAGTTTCAGATCAGCATTTGATATACAACTCATGCATAAAGATGTAAACCATACTGCTTTACTTTCCAGATGTCAAATGTTCCCTTCTTCTCCCAAAATATGCATATTAAGAACTTTTGGATGTTTTTATATTATTACATAAAAAGTTATTTACAGAGACTCTATGTGTATCACCCACTCGAAACTGTCTTACACTAACAGCAAAGCTAAATAGCATTACAGTTATTTGTTAGGCCGTGTCAGGCTGGGTGAATTTTGACTGAAGCTGCAAGAAGGCAGATAGTACCCACTGTGTATTTTCAGAAAAAGAAAGTGTATCTCGTTTCAGGATACAGAAATTCACATCATACAGACACAACTTCAATACAATTAATTTCTGTAAATTATGACAAAACATATTCGTTATTCCTCAAGTCCTTAGATGACGCGTTATAAAATGCTAAATGTGATGCCAGAAATCAAGCACCAATGGAGTATGTTCGAATACAAGGGAGATGTTTGGAATCGCAGAACACTAAATGGGAAGGAAAAATAGATTTTAGATAGAGATACTTAAAAAATATGTAGTAGCTTGGAGGCAAAGGCGTGTTTCTCTGTAAGAAATTCAGTCCTCTGCTTCAAATTAGAGAAAATGAGGATTTCCCACTGCCCAGTGACTATTGCAGCTGTCAGATTTTTACTTTTTAGGTCTGTCAGAGCAGGAGGACAGAGCTCTTCCTTGCTCCCAAGTGTGTGTGTGAAGTGTCCTCGCTGATCAAGACAACATCTAAATCTGTCCCACCATCTGGATCCTCTCTTGAAATGGAACCCAGGCCTGTGACTGGGGAGAAAGAGCTCCTGCAGAATGTGGAGATTTTTTTTTGAGAGAGAGAGTCTGGAACTACTCAAAGCAATGGACCTTAGTTTAGATACAGCCTCTGCCTCCCCCCTTCCTCTTTTTAAATGAGTGGACTCCAGCAAATACCCTGAGAAGCCCAAGTTGATTGACATGCCTCTGACATGGCGAGCAGGGTTTGCTCACTTCACATGAGGTTATTCAAGATTTCTTGCTTGCTGTGGTGGCTTCTTGGCTCCCAGGCGTCCTGTGCCACTTGAGCCCTCCAGTGCTCTCCATCAGACTGACTTCCAGTGGACAGCAAAGGCATCTCCAGGAGGCTCCCAGTCTTCAGCTGGGATTTCCTGGGCGTAGCTATGCAAGGAACACCGCTCTGCAACACGGATTTCTATTCACTCTGTGTATTGTCCCTTCACGTGCATCAAAGCCACCGAAGCCAGAAGGTGCTGCCTGTGCAGACTTGCCACTGCCCGCTCTCTGTGCACGCTGGTTGTGCCTGGGACTTCTGGCTACTGCACAACTTGGACAGGGTCGGCTGGTGTCCAGCATCACAGCCAAATGTTTCACGTTTCCAAATTCCATGTGTACCACCTTTCTGAGCAGAGAAAGAGTGCATGTTTGGGGACACCTTGGCAGGACAGTATTTCCAACCTAAGGTGAGAACTGCAGTGCCTAAGACCCCTTTGTGGGTTCAGCCTGTCTGGGGTAAGATTTCTGTGCTGAACTTTAAAACATTATGAAAACAGTATAATAAATATTCTTCAGTTTGCAGAAAGCAGAATCATTAGTTAAGCACATCTTTTCATGTAGTCTCTAAGCTCTTTACCTCATTCCGAGGCAGAGAGCCTTACATCACAGACCTGCTATCTTCTGTGAAACGTATCATCACAATCAGGTAGGTCAGTGAGTATGTACAGAGCGTAAAGATTTTGGAACCCTTCAATCCCCTGTTAAAAATTCACTAATTGCTTAATCTGCTCAGTCTGTAATGACTGCCTCCTTAGCAGCATCTTCGTATCTTGGGTCTCCCTAGGGAAAGCAGGTGCTACTGGTATTAAGTGCTTTTGTCCACAAGAAATCATCCCAGAAACCCTGTTTATGAAAGTATTATCTGGAATTGTGGGGTGAGGATTTACATTCAGTGGTGGAAGAAAACCAGGTCTCGTCTGAGCCATATGATCCAGCAATAAGGCTCCTGAACCCCGTCTTTCTAGCAAAGCTTGATTTCTCCTGGTCAAGGTAACAGGAGGTGTGTTCTCCAGTACTTCTCTAGAACCTGTTAACAAAGAGTGAGATGGAGAAAGAATCTTTTTCTTTCCTCTCACTGACTTACTGTCCTCTGCAGCTGCAGGCCTTAGACTCGCAGTTAACTGAGAATCAGAGCTGTAGTGATTTGCTCCTGAATTTCTTTTCTGGATAATACTGCTGAGGTTTGAAATAAAGCTGATTTGTCCCAAACTGGCATCCTTACCCATAGGAATCCCACTGGGGTTATGTTTCTCTTCAGCATAAGGAGTCTGAGAGTTTATCTCATCATATGATAATTTCCTTGAGCCAGTCTGATCAAAGTTTTTCAATAAATAAGCAGTGTCTTTTATGTCAATACTTTGGTGCCTGGTGATGAATCTCTTTGACAAGGTAAGGTCATTGATTTTAAAAGACAGCTCTTCTTCTGGAGTAATATCCTGAAGTTCCTCTTGTAAAGAGGCAATTTTATTCTGGTGAGACAGTGACAGAGAGCTCTTTACCCAAGGCTCAGTCTGGAGCCGCTGCGCTTGTGCCAGCTTGGGCCCTACTTTGGTTGAGCTGGATTTTTTTGTCGGTGAAACTGTTTGAGATGAGCTGTCCATGCTTCTTGGGTGATCCAGCTCTTTAAAGCTGAAGAGTGCTTTTTTAGTTTCATTTGAAGCTGAAAGTGGGGATGGAGAGGTTTTGAGTTCTATTTCTGATGGGGAAGTGCAAGCAGTTGGGGAGGGGCATTCCTCGAGGTCTGCAGGAGGCACGTTTAAGTACTGCTTCGTTTTCTGCCTTCCTGACGGGGACTTGTCCGTTGTGATGATGATGACTTCCTTCCCTCGAGCCCTGCAGGCACTAAGAAGAACTTTCAGGGTCTCTTTGTCTTCAGAGTTTATTGCATACACAAGTGCAGAGCAATTGGAGTGATCTTGCAGGCTTGGGTCAGCTCCACTTTTCAGGAGCAGAGATACCACTTCAGGGCCTGCTTTTTCCAGACAAGCGTGCATCAAGGCTGTCTTTCCAGATTTGTCCTGTATGTTCGGATCAGCCTTGTTTTCCAGGAGGTATTTAACCATCTTGGCCTTGCTGACACTCTGGGAGTCCACATGTTTTGTCCTACAAGCAATCATTAAAGGGGTTTCACCTCTGTCGTTGCTCTCGTTGATGTAGGCACCACCCTCCAGTAGCAGTCTGGTGAGGCGAAGACGGCTTTGATAGACGGCTCTTATCAGGGAATTCCCCTCTGCTGGGAGCTCCACCGTTTCACTCATTGCACTTGGCTCACTTACACCTTCCTAGTGTCTGGAAAAAACACCTGGTTTTTAGAGAAACCAAATCAGCTCCCCAGAAAAAAAAAGAAAATTTTAAAAAAAGAAAAAAAAAGGGGATTTAACTTTACAAATTGTTCCTGTAAACACCCCCATACTTCAGGAAAAGAGTATGAAAACAGGGTGGGGAAGGTATTCCCACCTCCTAGACTTCAAGAAATGCATTAAAAACTTAATATTTGGATGGAATTACCATATTTATAGATGCTTAAAGCATGGCTGTCACCTTTTTTATTGTTCTCCCTTTTGTCCCACTCTAAGCTGCAAAAAACATTTAATTCTCCGGACTCTAATGGCTTTATACTGACTACACCCCAGTGGCTGTGCTACCGTTGTACCACTCCTGACCTGCATCACTGCAAGAACCAAAGACTGAACGAATTCTGCAGCATTTTTTAAACTGATGTGAGATAGTGTCACATTCACTATCGTATCTCATAAAACAACAACACTAAGCATCCATAAATTAATGAGAAAGTTCATGCATCCTAATGAATAAGAAAAGCAAGCACAGTAAAATATTTTTAAATATAAGAATAAGTTGTTAAATGGCTGGAAAATAGATAGTAATGTATTTTATAAAAGTAATTATAATTGTGGAAGTACACTACCTTCCTTTGCTTCGAAAGCACACTAGTCTGAGTGAAACAGCATGAATGGAGTGATGCACAGCCTGTCCCTTTCATCCTCGGGAGCAGGGCGCTGAGGGGAGTCTGGTACCTGGCAGACAGTATCAGCTCTAAAACAAAAGAAACATTTAATAGCATCAAAGAAAATCTGGAGGTTTCAGACAAAAAAAATAAGAGCTTACATGGTATAAATAACAGAACACCTTGTATGAATGTATACCCGCATATGTACAAACGATACAATTAAATTACTTTTATTTATGTCTTTCATGCTCACCAAAGGGAAAAATCTTTAGAGGGGAAAAAAAAATCAATATTTAACAGTTGGCACAGCAATATAATTCAAAGACAAAATTAGAAATGGATATGAAATTTTATGTTTATTTACAGTATATCTCCAGATAATTAAAAATGTTTAATTAGTTTAACTGCAAAGGAAATTAACAGAGACTCATTTTTATTTACCATATAAAGCACTTGTAATGTTCTGGTGAATAACTGAAGAACAGTAATTTCACTCTGCATTTCTTCAATACTGGAATTTCACTTTTAATTCCAATATGAAAGGATGCTACCAATGCAGTTCATTCCAAAAGCTCAACAAACAAACAAAAGTCAGCGGACATACACATGACATTTTCTGTCACAGGTTTCCCCCACCTGGGTTATTTTGCTCCACAGCATCATGCCCTGCAGCTACAAGTGCTTTTGCTAAGCAGTGACATTCAGTGGCTCATCAGCCACGGTGAGAACAGTTAGTTACAGGGCTTCATACATGCAAGGTGTTAATTAAGTATTTAACAATTATTCGATATAGCTGTTGTTTGGTGACACTGAGTAATAATGGTCACGCTTAGCACGTGTTTGGGTAAGATACCTCACAATATTTGGTATGTCAGGGAAAAAAACAAAAACCAAAGCAGAGATAAATGCATGAGATGAACCAGTTCACGTTTGGTAGCATTTTATTTCTGTGCTTATGGCCCTCACAATGACTGTTCAGTATGTATGTGTGACTGCACTCCTGGCCTGAGAAACTAAAGAAGGATCCATCCTCAGGAGAGTAAACATCCCAGTTCTGAACACTGCTGAAAATGGGGACACCGCTGTGGTATTATCACCTTCTTTTGAGTTGGGGTTTTTTTAAGAGTAATTGTGTTGAAATTACTTTAAGGATTCATTCCGTTATGCTGGAAGTACAAGATTTAGTAACACCTATCTCAGCTTCCATTGATGTGCAAATCATTATTATGAAATGCATATTTTTGACAAGTAATATATTCAAGATTATTATCAGGTCTCTTATAAAAGTATCCAATTCATTTGTGCATCTAGGTTTCCAGAAACAAACTAAAGAGAAATATCTTTTAGATAGCACACCTGCTGGAATTCTGCTTGTGTTCTCCCTTGGTTTTCACCTACCTGGAAGTCATTGGTCATTTTACATTTCTTTCATATTTATCTAAAGTTCTTCTGACACTTAACCACTTGCTTTACTTACTTAAGTGACAGCACTTCTTACACAAGTCTTTTCATCTGTAGAAATACAACTTATGGCCAAAAGAACATTAAGTATTAAACAAGGACAGAAAGAGAAGAATGAAGTCATGCAGTAGGTCAGTGCTAAAAATGAGACTCTCTCTGACATCCAATCTAATACCTCCAGTTGCTTAAATTCACTGTCTCTGTAGACTTCACCAGGACTATTCAGTTGAGTCAGGGTCGAGGAAGGCTACTCTAAGCCAATAGTTAATATTTCAAGTAGATTGTGTAGCCAGGATGTTGTATGAACCTGGCCTGGGAAAGGCCCAAGTTGTTTTTGTGCAGGCAGGTCAGCAGTTCCCGTGTGCCCAAGATCTCACCAGGGCTTGTAGGTACTAATAAATTTCATTTCAGAAACTCAACTAATCATTATATCCACAGACTGGGACTGTCAGGTCTGCAAAGCAGGATGGCTCATCCCTGAAACGAGCACATCTGCCAGTGCTGCTAAGGTCCAACCACATTATTTATAGGTTGATCTACACTTCACACTGCAAAGGAAAAGGGGACAGCATGGGGGAAAGGAAAGTGGAGGAAGAAATATAAAGTGGGGAATAAAAACAAAAAAAATACTTCAAAATCAGATCAGATATTATTAAAAGGAAGTGTTACAGGTTTGTAACTGGGACAATATTATGCAGAATACATTCCTGAATGCTGAATGAAGATAACCACAATTTCATCTGGAGAACTTGTTTGATACAGGAAAATGCACCTGGGGCTGTGTCACCCTAAAATTGCTTCTCTGGGAACAAAGTGCAGCTGGGCTTCTGTTAAGACCCACCTTAACACTGGCTCAGTGGAAATACACATGCTACACCTGGACTGGGTACAACCCGCTTCAAAAACCCCACAGCTAGCTATTTTGAAGTGAAAGACAACAGTTCAAGCAGATTCCCTAAAAGACTAATTTATTTGAGAATTCATCACTGATTGATGCTATACAGATTGGGATTATAAAACATCCCTAATTCTAATTAACTGCAATGTCAGAACCTCAACACATGTTACTGAGATGCCAGGAGTGACACAGCTGCTTTTCAGCTGTGGAGGTAAACTTGTGACAAGAAAGCAGCTTCAAGAAACTATCCAACTTAGCGTGCAACTTTTAGATTACCTACAAATTTCTGGTGTTCTTGTGCAAACAGTATTCCCAAAAAAAAAAACTCTTTCTGTCTTAGAAAGGGCTTCACTTTAGTTTCAAAAAGCAGTATTACCCTGGAAAGTGCTCTGAGACAAAGTAGGAGCACAAAGCATCTTGTAGTATGAAAATCAATTTTTGAAGCCACCGATGATTTGTTTCCAAGAAGTAGGCAGTCACTGCTGCAGATCTGTGCTGGGTCCTGTCCTGAGGTCAGGCTGCCAAATCGAAGAGTGATAACCCAGAGTCCTATTCTGATACAGGTCCTGCTGCCAATGTAGTAGGAAAAGCCATTAAAAAAGTTTTAGCACTTCTTGATTTGTAAATAGGATTTAATTACTAGGAGACTCTCTCGCAGTGTTTTGTTACATCTAACAGTGGAACTAATAAAAAAATCAAGAAGGGAAAAGCTAATAGATGTTATAATGTATAAATAAATATAAACACAAACAAAATTTTCACTAAATAAGGGACTGTTTATCAGTCCTGCTAATTAATAAATTTATATTCTTACAAAATATTCCTTGCTTTTTCAGTGTGAAAGACAAATTTTCTGCCCTCTGTGCCTCAGCACTCTGAGTTACACAAACAAGCTTTCACAGCAGTGTTCAGAAAGTCTAAATCATTCCAGCAAAATATAGTCAACAGTTCTCAAATGAGAGAAAAGATGTGTTTATAGGGCATAAGCCTTTAAATATTTCTGTGCTTCTTCGGAACCATATTAACCCTGTAAATTCTCTGTCAGCATAACAAGAATTGATTTCCTACACTATCATAAACACATTAAAATATATCACGTGAAAGTAACTTTTGATTAAAAAACCCACCTTTCTAACCAAGTCAAAACTCTGCCACTATCCCCTTCCTCCCCAAAAAAAATTTGCCAAAATCAAGTCCAATTTTGAAACCTAGCCTGTAAAGTGCCACTTTCCAAAGTGAAGCATCTGTCTCTTCAGCCTTGCTGTTCTCCACAGTTAACCGCAGGATGCTCAGGATCTATAAGCTTCTCACCCACCTTCTCACTTAGGAGAGTCTCCCATGTTGATACTTTTGAAGAAGTCTGGAGAGGTCCAACCTCTCAGCATTGAGTATCTTTTTCCTGTCACAGCATTTATCATCTTTCTGAGCACTCTTCCTCATTTGCAGGTGTCTCCTGTGGTAGAAATTACTGCCAGAGAATGGCTGGAGCGTGGTGGAGAGCACCAGGAAAGTCATCACAGGGGCTGTGCATTAAGGTCAGTGTTGTTGCTCGCTCCTGTTTCACAGCATCCTGACCTGTAACTAACGGCTCTAACTTAACTTTTCCTGAGGGAGATCTGGGAAAAAAAAAGGGACAAGCAACTTCTCTAGAGAGAAATTACAGAGACCACACTTGAAAAATATAGAGGCAGGCTGGAAGAGTAAGCATGTTAAAGGCTCTTCCCTTAAAAATTCGCCGAGAAGGAAGGGACCGGAGAAGAACCTGTCAGAACAGCTTTGCAAGACAAACATCCCCCGTACAGACCTTCAGCCACCGACCCCAGCTCCTCCTCAGCATCCCGGCCGCCCTAACGTGCGATACAAGGCGCCATCCCCTCCCTTGCTGTGGGGAAGGGCAAAGGCCTTGGTGCGGGGCGCGGTTTTA
>NW_010295758.1:0-5980 GCF_000700745.2 Antrostomus carolinensis
TTCAGGCTGCCTCGCTGAAATGTTGAGGTAGCTGAGCGGGAGGGGGCGAGAGGTTTGGAACATGGAAACCTCGTGAAGGAGCTTTGCTGCTGGAGAAATCATGATATGCAGTCACAGTGACAAAAGTGTTTGGGAAACAAGTTGATCTTACTGTGGTTTTTTTTAAATATAAAAATTATCTCCAGTCCTTTCAGGGTGTAGGAGGGAGGGAAGCTCTTTCATTTTCCCTGCTGATGGCAGGGGGGTTGGAACTGGATGATCTTTAAGGTCCCTTCCAACCCAAACCATTCTGTGATTCTATGATTTTCACCTAAGTAGGCAGCTGCTCTGTGATTTGCATGAATGGCCCCTGCAGGTAGTGCTCTTTGTGGCTTCAAGTCATGCTTCAAACACAGTCCCAGGCCTTTCAGCACCCAAACATTTAACAAGTTATTAGATATTAGGAAGAAGTTTTTCACTGTGAGGGTGGTCAGACACTGGAACAGGTTGTCCAAGGAAGTTGTAGATGCCCCCTCCCTGGAAGTGTTGAAGGCCAGGCTGGATGAGGCTTTGAGCAACCTGGTCTAGTGGAAGGTGTCCCTGCTGCTGGCAGGGGGGGTGGAACTAGATGATCTTTAAGGTCCCTTCCAATCCAAACCATTCTGTGATTCTATGATTCTAAGTTCTGAGTTTTGCTAAGGATATTTGTTTTCTCTCTGCAGACCAAATATTCCAAAGTAGTTGGTAGTTTTCATATATCTTTTGGGGAATACAGAAAAATCCCTCAGTCTAGCTTCAACCCAGGCCCCACTATAGGGTGATCCTATGAAGTTAAGCAATCCCTGACTTCTGTGGTTTTGGATCAGGGCCTGGGAACAGATTCCTGTGCAAGTGGAATCAAGCTGTGAGGGAGTAAATGGAGTGTTTCAGCTAAGTGGGGTATTTTTATCTTTTTTTTTTTTTTTTTTCTCCATTTCTCTTTGAACAGAAATTAATGCTAATAACAATAAATGTGCATGTTAACACAGAGACGAGGTAGCAGCCAGATCTGGTAACTCCTTTTTAATTTATGTTTCAGGAAGCCTCTCTTCTTTTCTTTTTCCTGTCCTTCCATACTAATTTTGCAGATATTGTGGAGATAAACTCTTAATGATTTTATATTTTATATGGGTTCATAAAGACACTGGTGAGTCTTTGGTTATCACATCATGTATCCCACAGTTTATATGTCTTTGAACTATGCTATAAGGTGCATATACGGAAAATAATGAAGAGTCAACATGATAGAAAGACATGGAAATTAATGTTCTTTAGGCATGTATAAATTATGTGTTTTTCCACTTTCTTACTCTTGTTTTTCCCCTCTTCTTTTGCTTTTTCCTGGGGGAAACAAAGAAATATGGCTATTACTGTCTGCTTTGAATGTTAAATGGTTATGATTCAGCCTAAAAAACTCAGTGCTTGCTAAATATGCTTTTTAAACACTACTGTGGAAGTTATTTTGGGTGAAATTTAAGCATCAGGAAAACAAAAATATATCTTGGAAAATGACAGGAAATGAAAAACTGCCTTTTATTTTTTGCTTTTTGCAGTACTCATTTACTGTAAGGTGTACTGAGAAGTCTTTACTCTCTGTGAGATGAATGGAAATGTAGTTTATAAATGAACATATACAGCTAACAGATGCACATCCTCACATGCATCCATCTATGTTTTCCTTATAGATCTTTCAGCAAGAGCCCTGTGCATTCTGCTTTGATGTGCTCCCTTTAAAACAATGCTGTTATTTGCCCTACCCTTTGCTCTTGTTTGAGGTGTGGCTGGGTGGTTGTTAGCAGCCCAGTGTTGCCTCTCAGCTTCCACTCACTGTCCCCTGAGCTGGGAACCAGTAACCAACCACATGCAAGATTCTAGCTTGATGTGTAAAGGAGAGGTAACTAAAACCACTGCCAGTGATGGCTTGCTTCCACTTCTGGGAACTGGGAATGCATGTGTGGTCAGCTGGTTCTCTGCTGGTAGTGTGGGTGGCAACGTCTTCAAATGTGTTTGTGGAGCTGCAGGTGATTATTTTTTGTGTTGGAGTAGTATTTACTTCGCTGCCTTCAGTCTAAAAACAGGTCTGGTCTTATTCTCTGCCTGAACTGGTCATTCTCTGACTGAACTCTGACTATTCCTGGTCTAGTGGAAGGTGTCCCTGCTGATGGCAGGGGGGTTGGAACTGGATGATCTTTAAGGTCCCTTCCAACCCAAATCATTCTATGATTCTATGAACTTGACCTGGCGTTGAGTAAGGACAGAACTAGCCATTGATTTTTCATTTATTTGCTTTGGTAACAATTGCAGGTCTGTTTTCTCCTCTGCCTTCTTTCTCTGCTGCATGAAGAACCTGAATACTTTGGCTTTGTGCTCTTTATTCATAGCAGGGCCAAGGTGGCATTCACAACTCTACTTTTGGACCAGCATCTGGGTCAGTCTTCTGGCTGTAAAACCAGTGGTCAGATTTGTGTGACATACTTGACATCTCAGGATAACCATAAGGTGCAGCACCTAAAAGTGTGATGTTTTTAAAACCCCACTTCATTGTTTAGCACTTGAGATATAAATTAGATCAGACAAGTATTACCAAAATAGCTGTGTGCTTCTCTGACCGGTGAGGATGATGGTAGTTTAAATGAGGTGAGCATAACTCCTTCAGATACCCCAGTGACTTCCTGCAAGAGCCTCTGCCTGACTCCTTCATCCATCAAACATCAGAAAAACTGTGATATGTATGGTCAGGCTCTTGGAGGCTGCAGCATTCAGTGTAAGGAATGTAGTAGTAGTCTAAAGACATTTGTCTCGCAGAGTAATTTTTCCAGAGAACTAGGTCATCTTTGAAAAAGCTTACTAAATACTTTAGGTATGTGCTCAAATACAGAAGCAGTGTAGCCCTCTGTTATATCTCTCTACTTATTGAGTATCACCCTCATCTGGGTCGTACCTAGAAAATAACAAACTTATCACAGCTTATGCTGTAAAATTATCCTATTTTGAGGACAAAAAACATCTTCCTCTTCGCTTTTCCCACTTTACTAAATTTATCAGGAACAGTTCACGTGACAGAGAACGAGGGTATTCCAGAAAAACAAGTGCAAAACCTGCTAATGTGTCTTGGTAATAAAGCAGTAAGAATCCATGCATTTTTACCTGTGTTATCTTCATGCAGTATGTCAAAAGTCCTCAGTATTCACCAGCATGAACTCTTTCACACAGAAATTCAAAACTAATTATTAGGGTAACTTTTTTTTTTTTTAAATATTCTCTATTTGACTTCTCAGCCATTGTCTTCAAGGAAGACTTAAGTACACTCAAAAAACAAGCCTAAAAAGTAAAATTCATAAATTTATTGGGCATGCTTTCTGTGTGCAATTTTATGGCCTACAGTTTTTCTCATTCTTCATCTATAATTAAACTCTGATTCTTTACAGATGCCGAATACCTGCTTTTTCCTTCTGTCCTGGGCTCACTAATAACCTTGCTACTTTTCCCCTGGCCTATATCCCTCATCACACAAAGCCACTAATCTGTTCTTTCTTGTTGTGATGGGTTAATACTTTGAGTTAAACTTTGAACAAGTCCTTTTAATCTGTATTCAGCTTTCAAAGTTGTTACCTTTCTTTAAGAATTGCAGGAGAACCTTCATCTCTGAAAGATTTTTTTCTCCCCCATCTCTTTCTGACTGTTATAATTATTTCTGTTAGAAACGTATATTGATTTTCTTAGTAAATACTATTCTAAATTCTTCCAGGCTTCCTTACTTGTTTTGTTTTTTTTTTCCCTGAGTAGTGTTGGACTCCTCACCCACACCCCCTCCTCAAATTTATTCTTTGGTTCTTGGATAGGCCAGGGCTGCCAGGGCTGACGTTTCTGGTGTTGTCTCTGAAGCGCTGCCATTTGAAGGCTGCTTAACAGCCGTCATGAGACACTTCCTTCCTGCCTGCGCTGTCCCAGACAGTCCCCTGTGGGGAGGCACTTTAATGAACATTATTCTTACTGAAAACATCCTGTCAGGACAGGCCAAAATACTGTTATCAATTATTAACAAGCACCACCATATTCATCACAATTCATAAACATATCTGCTGTTTTATTTTTTTTTCTCTCTATTGAACTGATGTAAGTTGTATAAAAATAATACTTGGCATTTCTCTGGTAACTGTTTGTGAAGGCGATCTGAGAACACTTTGTAGACATGAACTTTGCAGCAACATTGTGACATGCTGGAGAGAGTTTGTGGTGTTTGTGATAGAGTTGCAAGAGCTAATTGTGCTGTAGTAGTTAAATGTAGCCCTTCTCCAGCCTTAAACTAGTATCGTTCTTCGCTGTGAAGCTGTAAACCCTTGTGTGGAAGTAATTCTAACAATATAAAGTGCCTATAGATGTGACCTTAGATGCAGAGGTTGCCTCGTTAAAAATTGCCAAACAAAGTAGTAGAGCTGTGAATATAACTTGGGAGTTCTGCCAGCTTCTGGCTGTAGCTGTGAGACAACAGTTCTTCCCCTTCACTTTTTAAAAGCTTGGTGGGAGAAGAAAGTGGAAGAGGTGTCAGAATATTCCTTTAACCTCCCTTAGGAAAGCCAAGTTAAAATGTGCTGTTACAAAACTGTTCCTTTTAGCTGTTCACTATCTGAAATTACACTGGATGTGAACCCAGTAGTTTGAGGAGGAAAACATATCAATTAAACTGTTTACCACCGCAGCTGAAGTTCATAGAAATAATATGCCTGTGGGTTTTATTTTTTTTTTTGCCTCTAATCTTTATTTACATCTACAGGAGGACCATGGTCAGCCTTTGTTTGGAGTTCAGTTTAACTGGCACAGTAAAGAAGGTGATCCTCTCGTTTTTGCCACTGTAGGCAGCAACAGGGTGAGTAATCTGGTTTTAACCACGAGCCCTTCCGTGCGGTTCTGCTTGCATTCTGTTTTTCCAACCAGTCCCTTTACCTGTCTTTAGTATGGACACAGGTGTACTTCAGACAGAAAGCTTTATTCCTGAGGTATGTAGCATCTGTTATCTCAGAGAGTTGCATCCACTGGATTGTTTTATGAAGTCCTGTGTTAACTATTTGGGAATTAGCCTGTATAGTTAAGTAAAAAAATCCTTCAGTAATATAAACGTGGGATAAGGGAGAGGTGCGTACATGTGTCTTCTCACTAAAATTACTCTCCTTAAATGTCATTGTTTCCAAAAGGCCATATGATCTAAAAATGGGATAAGAAGTGTCTGCAATGATGCCAGGCAGCTCAGGAGCTAAATTAATGGCCTCTGCAGAGTGAATTTATAGGGTTTTTTTTCTGAATGAGGATCTATGTCATTTCAGTCTTGAAAATAACTCCTGAAGTGCATTCTGTGCAAGTGTTGTGAATAAACAAGAACCCTTTAATTTCCAATTTGTTCTACCTGGCAGCTGCCAAAAGTGCTAAACCAGGATTAAACAAGGTATCAATGGCTCATTAAAAGACCAAGTCATGTTAGAGATGGCTGCAGTAACTAATTCCAAATAGAGTTTAATCTTACTAAGACAATTCAAATAGTAGATTTTAATATTGGGGGAAAGACTGCTGACAAGTCCTGGAGCGTTGCTCTGCTGACACTGCGTTTTTTTTAAAAACAGAAAACATTATTTTACCAAACCATTTCCACCTGTTGGAAACAAACAGGTGATGGATGAGATCTAAAGCATAAAGGCACACTACCTCCTCCCCATCAGGAAGTGAATACACAGGTGCATGTGATTTCATTCTGAAATATCACAAGAAAGCAGCAATGTCTCACAACCTCTTTTTTTTTTTTTTCCCCTCCAGGTTACTTTATATGAATGTCATTCCCAAGGCGAAATCCGTCTGTTGCAGTCCTACGTGGATGCTGATGTATCCTTTTTAAGTTATGAAGTCCCTTGTTTGCTTCTTCTTTATCAAAAATGAAGAGGCTTTGTAGGAAAAAGCAGATGAATCATAGAAT
>NW_010295759.1:0-7889 GCF_000700745.2 Antrostomus carolinensis
TCTTTCAGTTCTGCCACCATGCTGAGCAGATACGGTTTATGTTTTTAAGTAGCATTCTGCATGTAACTTTGTAATGGGTAACCCCTCTCATTATGAACATCATCCATTTTACATGGGGATGCTTTCTCATTTCTACTTACACTATCAGAACAGTTTCTTAAAAATCTATGATATGAAATAAATAGTGAGAATTTCACAAGAGGAAGTTGAATTAAGAAAAAAATTAAGAAGAATCTCCTTAATATTTTGCTTCTATAAACACTTGAACTAAGATCTTTTGAGCTTATTGGTAATTGAAACACATACTTAAGCTTTTATAAGGTGGTATTTTTAGCATTCAAACTTAGTTACTCAACATAACCTTAGTAAAGACGACTGGTAAACTTGTTTTGAGATAAACCGTCCCACCCTTCCCATGTTAGTGGGCCCAGTACCAAAATAACTCTGTATGATTAGAGCATTTGTAGAGTAGCCAGTAGCCAACCAAACCACTTTACAGAGAAAGCAATATAACCGGTCCTGAATACCTTAAGTGTTATATTCCACGTGTTAACCATCCAAGAGCAGTTCATGCAAAGCTGCATGCGGTTGTACAGATATTTAACTGGAAGCTCCCAAAACTAGAAGGCATGGTGCTTCAAAAGTGTTTGGATTGTCATAAGTTCATGTTATTCCTACATGACAGATCCCACTCAGATTTGTGCATTTAAGTTGCCTTTGGAAACCAAGGAGACAGTTGAGTGATTAAAAAATGCAAGATATTTATTTAATAGCCCCAGTACAGAGAGATTAGTGGAGCTGAACAAGAAACACTACTTTGTTACACACATTTGCTTTTCCTCCTTCAAGACATATTTTCCAGTGTAGTGCTATTTTCTCAAGTTTCCAAGTTAAAAATACTGCAGTCTAGTGGGGGAGCATAACGTTGATTTATAAGGATTCTTTTGGTATATCATTGCTTCAAATTTTTATTACCTCAGACGTATAGAACTGTACCTACAGAAACATCACAAAATGCCTCAGGAACAGTTACAACTGAAACAAACCCTTTGGAGAGATACGATTTGTTTCTAAGACTTCCTCATTACCTTGTTGGCTTCAATTAACAGTATCTCCTTACTTACTACATTGATTTTTCTCCTTATTTACTACATCTATTTTTTCCTCAAAATTTAGTACATTTGCCCATATTTCCTGTTTTTCAAATAAATGGAAATCCTTTAAAATGATCTGCAGTTGATATAGCCTTTTCCCTACTCCTTGTCTACAAAAAGTGTCTGAACCACAATCTTGTTGGTAAATACTTTGGACCAACGTAGGATTCTCCTTCTGGATTGGTATTGTTCAAGGCTTGTTAGGACTTCCTGAGGCACTGATATCTATACTTCAGATTTTGCTTTTTAATACTGTTTCAGCTGTATGTTGTTATGTCTGCCTTATCATTAGCTACATACTTTAATTCATCAGGAATATGCAGCCAAGCATTTAAGCACACTTTAGTCAGCAGGACTTAGGACGTGCTATAAAGAAAAAAAGAGCTCCTAAGGATACACTACATAGCAAAACACAGGTTTAATTATAACTTGTGTTCACATGCCTGCATAGCTTAAATCAGCTAACATGAATAAAAGTAAAAGAATTACTTTTGTGTGAACTGGTAACTGGAGTTCAAACTCTAAGGCATGTGTTACTACTTTGACCTTTCTCTTCTTAATGTACTACCTAGATGAGGCTATAACCTGGCTTAATTTCTACCATAAAGGTATTTCCATACCAACAAATTATTTCTTACTCATTTTGAGCATTTATTTTATCATTTTTGCTAAAATGCATTTTTCTTTTCACTAAGATTCAGTTACAATGTAGAAAAACTTCAGCCACCGAGACTTTGCCTCTGGTGTTCATTATGTCCAGTGAGAGATGAAATGGTAATTTCCACTGACAGCTGCAAGGCTTCGCTGAACATATTCTTAATATATGCTATATTTAGACTGTAGGCAAACAAAGGAAAAGGCTACAGATGAAAACATGTATTTGCATGTTAACACTAGAGCAAAGACCATAAAGAAACTGTATTGCTTCTATTTATTTATTCAGTAGAAATGCAAACCAATTTGAAGATGAGAGATAAACATCTGAACACTGTAAACAATATTCATACTAGAAACAAATGTATTACAAACTTTAATTGGAACTGTAATCCTCATAAAATGTGCCAAATGGAAGTCGCAAAAATCTAAACATTCAGCTTATCCCAGAAAGCGAGGCATTATGTGGAAAGGGACTAGATTTCTTAGTGTTTGCCTCCTTGTTGACTCTTAACAGGGACACGAAGGTACAACTTCTAGTCCATCTCTTGAAGGTTATTTCCACAGTGCCCCAAGCACCAGAGGATTAAACCAGATTGCAACTATGATTTTTTTTTTTTTTAATCTTCACAACACCTTTCCATAGGAAACCACTATTTTCTACACTTCACAAAAAAGAAACCAAGCAAAGAAAAGTCAAATTCTTTGTTAAGTATCTATGAGAAGAAACCCTAAAGCCCAAAATGTAGGGTTTTCAAATTCCACAGTTTCCTAAATGCAGAACTTCTACTACCAAGGGAGATCCCCTCTCTGTGATCATTTAGTCCTCAAAGTCTGCTAATAATTCAAACAAGGTGGTCAGTTTAGGACTAGGACTCTTAACCATTGTTTTCATTGCTGTAGGACGGTTTCATGACCTTCCATTGAAGAGTCATGAAAGGAAAAATGAGTCCACAGCACTAACAACTTGGCCTGGGGTGACATAGAAATGAAAAAATGTCATATGCAATTTCCAGTCTGCTCAGCAATATAATCTATTGACTAATCTATGAAAATTTCTTCATGCAAATCTTGCATTACTTCAACAACAGGAACATTTTTGGTGTACAGGGAAGAGTAAATAAACTATATAAAACCAACTGTAATATTAGTTACTTTATTCATAGCCCATAGGTTTAAATTAGTTATTCATTAAAATTATACTAAATTTATATCTGTGCCTGTATCTGTTTCTGACTACAGAAGTATACCTGTCCCTCAAGTTGTTTTCCAAGATAACGCTTGCTGGACAACTTGCACCTGTACAGTTGACTATACAATTCTGAAAAAACCTACTAATTCCATTCAGATATGTTCGGAAATTGGCATGTGCATTGGCATTTACATTTTAAATTCCCATTTTGCTAATACCTGTATCTATTTCTGACTACAGTCAGAAACTGGTTTCTACTTTTGACCTTTTTTTACCATTAATCTTTGCTTTTAGACTGCCATTTTGCCAGTAAGTTTACCTAAAGGACAGACAAATATTTGAGTAAAAAAGAAAAGGGAGGAGGACAGGTGAAAAATAATTTTCAAAATCTGCTTGCTTGCTTTCATATCCATGTGGTTTTTTGCAGGAAAAATACCTAGCCACAGCACACACGGTGACCATAATGTCAGAAGATAGCAAAAGATTACAGCACAGAGAAAGAGGAAGAGAAGATTTTTGACTGAGTGTTCTTGCTTCTGCCGTAGTACCCATTCACCTCTGCCTGTAGTATCTCTGCATGTTGACATTTGCCAACATAGCAGATAAAGAGTTGCAACTTGCTTCAAGTTTTTACTCAGAGCAGCTTCTCCCTTTTGCTGGTAACAGTTCCAAGGGTTTGTTTAGCAGCAGTTTCCAAGTCAATGAAATCAGAGATGCTACTACAACTACTGACTGCTCTTAGACTCTACTTTACTCAAATAGTCCCTGCGAAACACCTCATTCTTTGATTTCTGTGTCCAGTTCTTTTTCATTTTTATGCCCTTCTGGATCTTTGTAGTAAATACTTTTGGTGACAACTGGCCACACAAATTAACTGTTAAAATTTATACTCAGAAATCTATTACCATTAGACCATTCAAATACTCTTTTCCCATCAGTTTTTCAGCTGCTCAACCTCAGAACTCATCTAACTACTCTTACTTTTTATTTCCACCTTCTTGTCAGATGGAAACTATTTTATACATCATTTGTCTTTTTGAACTAATCACAATTTGTATCTCTTAAGACATCCAATTCTAACTTTCCAGCCATGCTCAATAAAGGGATTTTGTAGCATTTGGGAGCATTTACATCACTGTATGAATATCCTGAGTCAAAGTGGTCCATATTTTTATGTGAAGCATTTCGCTACGGATCTTATTATTCCAGAGTAAGGATATGGTATTAACACAAAGCTGCGTGTTTCAATGTTTTGCTTTCTTCCTGCTAACTAACCCTATGACTTGCGAAGATGAGTTTGTGTATGTACTCTGTAACCTTGTACCATGGAAAACTGAATGTTGAAACATAACAGAATGAGTAAGGTAGTCTCTTCCAGTACTGTCAGAGATATTGAATACTTTATCTCTGTTTCTTAACTTTATTAGAAGGGCAGTATGTATTTTTTTTCTGTAATTAAACCTATTAAACCTTTTAAACAGAGCTATCTGGGCACTTCATATCAGTAACAACAAGATTAGTACAACTACCTCCTTGTTAATAAACGAAAGTCAGTTGCCTTTCACCTAAGGTTATTAAAAAGGCAATTTGGCGGAATAAGGGGAGCAAGGGGAAAACAAACACATCATGCACTTTGTTCTCTTAATGAATGAAATTATTCTGATATGGCAAAGTGGTTTAGATTGTCTTAATCACTGATATAGTGCTAAGTCTCTTTGGTTTAGGACACCTTTTACAAAATATCCAGTATTCAGGTCATTCAAACCATGATGTGGGAACACTGGCCACACTGTCCCTATGTACTGCTATTAAATGAAAAGCACTGCTTTCTGCAGGACTTCTATACTAGTATTATCTTTGCCAGAATCTATTTAACTAATGAGACCAGAAATTACAGTGGTATGACTAAAAGGTATGTTAAAGTATACCTGTCTCTCAAGTTGTTTTCCAAGATAACGCTTGCTGGACAACTTGCACCTATACAGCTAAATATACGATTCTGAAAAAACTTACTAATTCCATTCAGATATGTTTGGAAATCAGCATGTGCATTGGTATTTACATTTTAAATTCCTGTTTTGCTAATATCTACTAATGAACAATTAAATTTTATGTTAATTCCACCTTCAGAGTGTGTTGATTGCTAGTGTCATAAAACCTTGAATTTGGCAGGTGGCAATCACAGGTTAAAATGTTCAGACTCACTAAATTGCACTGACATAAACAATGGATGATTAAATGTTGTGCTCAGCACTTCTCAGGGTCAAAGCCTGAGCCCAAGACTGATTATTTTTCATACAAGTCTCACAGAAATAATTTTTGCAACAGGATTTAACTGAAGACACACTCATGCTTCTGTGAAGAAACTCACTTTGCTTTTTGCAACCAGTTATTACCTAATAGTCACCACATGAAGTTTTGCCCAATTAAAATACTTCAATCTTCGCCCTCCTATCTTGAACCATTAGCTCCTGCTGACAAGCTTCTTTACGAAGGTAACATTAACACTGCACTAGGTATATATTCCAATATAAAACTGAACTTATTTTTAAATGAAAGAAATACTACAGGACTTGCTAGAAAAATCTCAGCAACACAATGACTGCTACCTAGGCTAGAAGGCACGTGTTGTAGGACTTGTATTCTGCTTACATTCTGCTATTGTTCAATGTTAACCTTCAATTTATGTCATAAAATGAATGAGCCATAAGGCTACACAATGGCCAAATGACTCGTGTGTT
Source organism: Antrostomus carolinensis (assembly GCF_000700745.2). Taxonomy (NCBI): domain Eukaryota; kingdom Metazoa; phylum Chordata; class Aves; order Caprimulgiformes; family Caprimulgidae; genus Antrostomus; species Antrostomus carolinensis. The sequence goes on from NW_010295759.1 coordinate 5,742, forward strand.
TATAGTGAACAGAATGACTAATTGTAAGTTTAGGCTTGCTTTCTCAATAGAGTCTGTGGGGTTTGCAGTGTATACATTAGAATTTTCCTGATTTTGTAAACTGATATTCTGTTCAGCTCATGAGGACTTGTTTATAAGCTAGAAAGAAAACTGCATGTATAAAACAGTAATTTGGGAATAAGCATTTTTCTTTGCATGCATAAACACACTGCATCTTCATAATCAGATCTATCAGGTTTATATAAAACAGAAAGGTCTTCCAGTTAATTTTCTCCAGATCTAAATCAGTGCTGATTAAAACACACCTGAGAAAACTTTATGTAACTCATGACCACTCTGAGAAATTCTACTACTTTTGGTCATGATGTCTGTCCATGCCTGACTGTCCTTCCCGTTGAAGTGTTTTCCAGTGTCTGATCTAAATCTCCCCTGCTGCAATGCAAGCTAATCACCTTTTTTTCCCATCATGACATTCTCTCTGCAGCAACTCTCTACATATGGATTCTATTTTCTCCTCAATCAGGTCTAGAAGAAATAATTTGCAGTTCTTTCCTATTACTCTCACAGGAAACACTTCTGAAATCTCTGCTTGTTCTTGATGCTTTCCTTTAGACTCTCTTCCAGTCACCCTTCATTTAGAGAGGCGTCTAAAGGCAGCAAGTCTCAAGAGTGATGTATTACTGCTGCTCAAAAGAAAAAATTAGGGATCTTAAAGGTTTAGGGGAAAGCACTGCAAAATGTTAAAAATCACACGCAATGACAGAAGAATGATGAAATCAGAGTTTCTTGCAGCTCCTCTGTTACCTTATTGAGAGGTGTACTTTAGCCACCTCTGTTCACCCTGTAGCTCCCACTGTCAAAAGGACACCTTGTCATCAGCAGAAAGTTGCCAACAATGGCTGTGACCATATGGAAAACAGTCAGATTACTGAATAGCAGGAAGGGCCAAGCCTGTAGTCCTCCTTCTAACCCTTAGCTATTAAAATACTAAAATTAGCAAAATTCTTAATGATTCAAAGTAAACAAATTCATTTGTACTCATCTAAATTAAATTTAGCCTGCTATGCAGATGTATTTGACATTGATTCCCTAAGTGAGGAAGGTCAACGGAAGCAAGATTTTCTAGACTAGACACATGAGGAAAATTAATTATCCATTGACAAGAACTATCGGCCTGTTGGGAGATGGGGGGGAACACCGCATCAACACCTCTCTGACACTGACTGGATGTTGTAACTGAGCCTGTTTGCCTTAATTTATCACAAAAATCAGAGCAGCAATTGCAATTAAGCTTCACCCTGGCTTAGGGCCGAGCTCTTTTTGGTGGTGCCCAGTGACAGGACAAGGGGCAATGGGCAAAAACTGGAAACCCAGAAGTTCCAGACAAACTTAAGGAAAAACTTCTTTACTGTGAGGTTGTCAGAGCACTGGAACAGGCTGCCCAGAGAGGTTGTGGAGTCTCCATCTCTGGAGATATTCAAAACCCACCTGGACACCTTCCTGTGCAACCTGATGTAGGGAACCTGATTTGGCAGGGGGGTTGGACTAGATGAGGTCCCTTCCAACCCCTTCAATTCTGTGATTCGCCCACTCTTCAGTTTACTAATCTCGGCCACCTGCTTACTAACATCCTTACAAATACACATTCCTGTTTGCTCCTGACTCCTCACTTAAACTTTTTTTTTTTTTAATGGGTTGGAAGGGACCTTAAGGATCATGTACTTTCAACCCCCCTGCCGTGAGCAGGGACACCTTCCACTGGACCAGGTTGCTCAAAGCCTCACCCAGCCTGGCCTTGAACACTTCCAGGGAGGGGGCAGCCAGAACTTCTCGGGGCAACCTGTTCCAGTGTCTGACCACCCTCACAGTGAAGAACTTCTTCCTAATGTCTAATCTAACTCTGCTTTCCTCTTTGCCCCTTTCCTAACTGTGCAATGCTTTCTATTACACTGGATTTTATTTTTTTTTTTATTATCTCACTGGATACCATCTTTTTAGATTTCTTGTCCCGCAGTCACACTGAGAAGTTTCCTTCTATTTCTCCTGCAAGACAGGTGTTATTTATTGCAGGTGTTCCAATGGTGTGGAACAGCCCAGGGTCCGGGGCCAGCCGGCAGTGCAAACGAGGAGCGCTGCCCCCGCCGGCGG
>NW_010295760.1:0-2348 GCF_000700745.2 Antrostomus carolinensis
ACAGAGACGAAGAAGGCATTCAGTAACTCTGAATTTACATAATCTACTTCAGTAACTCTGAAGTTGCATAACCAACATGGTCTGAACTTGCGAGCATGTGACTGGAGCATATTCAGCATTAGGCTTCAGATTTGGAACAATATTTAGATTGTAAAAGGGATTTTGAACTATGTTACCAAGGTATTCTGGGCCTTCCACTTCTTATATTGTTTTTTTTTTCCAAATGTAATATTCACCTCACTTTTCTTTGCATTCCCAGATGACCATTCAACGCTATGATAATTTATTGTGTAATGTTTATTAGGTAATTCTTGGAAATTGAAGTAGACAGTCAAGAAAAACCTAAACACTCCCCTGAGCAGCTTAAAGCCCAACATGAGACAGAATTAGAAAAGGCTTAGAAGCAAGAACTTTTAAAACCAGGCACAAGGCACCATAGTTGCCTTGCTAAGGGGAAGATTTAAATGTTTGGAACCTCTGTATAAATTGGAGGTGATTATGCCAGATATAAACTTTCCCACTAAAATTATAGAAATCTGCATAAACAGAAGCCATTTATAAAACAGCTGGTGATCTGACCTGCTAAATATTTACCTAAGATTCAGAACTAAAGTTTTAGACACATGAATCTGTCCACAAAACACAGTGTATCCTAAAATTTCTACATTGATATAACTTCTCAGTGGGTTAACTTTTACTACTAAGTGAATCTATACTTTGTTTTCCTAGAAAATTGAAACAAGAAGTATCTTAGGAAAATTATGTTCAAAGACATAGATGGACAGGTTTTGTTTGAACAAGCAGTTGAATGTTTTGTTATAGGGATCTCCCTGTCATGTTTTCTGCTAAATGTCTCCATGCATTTGGTGATTCAAACTAATCCAGATTACAGTTTGCTGTCCAGGTTACTGACTTTAGAGGCAGAATCCCAAAGCTTGCATGAACAAAGAAGCGCAGAGGAAGCAGTTTTGTCTTTCGAGATAAGATCTTCTGGAAACACAAATGTTTGAGAATGTGATGTTTGACTCAGCTGACAAGTACAGCCCTGTGATCTTACAGTAATCACAGCATCACTGTCAATTGTTCCTTCAAAGCAGAGAAAATGTGCCCAATCCATTTCTTGCAATTGTCTCTATCTTCTGTTGCACTTCATACAAAAAATGTTCCCAAATTATTTTGCACTTATCACTCCCACTATAAGCTTTCTGTAGCCTTCTATTCTTACCTCTCAGACATGTAAAGGGTGTTTTAGTGTCATTCTAAAGCTGTAACTATTCTTTCTTATATGTGGTTTATAATTTGACTTTGAATTTAATATGAAAAAATCTACTTTCAAGATGATCTTGGCAATGAATTCTTATAATCCAGGGAGCAAGTAATAACTACAAGAGAAGTGGAAAACTGATTGTCCTTGTTTTTAAATCTTTCTTTTAGTTCTTGTTCTCATAAAACACGGAAAACACTGTGGAGTGGGGTCCAGTGTGGGAGAGAGGTAGAATCAGGGCTGCTCAGACCTGAGGGAAGAGGTTAATTTTCAAGAAAATACGAAATCCATTCTTCATATAGCATTTATATCCCATGAGCCAGGTTTTTTCCTGGATTCAAATTAAACCAAAATCTCCATGCACAATATATATTCTAACCTCTGAACTTCCCTTACTCTGTCAAAAGTAGAAATCAGTTTCCCAAACTTTTTTTAAAGCGTTACAAATAGTTTGGTTGCCTGAACTCACTTTTGAATTCATACTGAAATATAAAATCTTTACATGATTCTTACAGGTGCTTCTGAAATGCACTTAAGTTTTCTGGGTTGTGACCATTTTATGATACCTCAACTTCAGTTGTTCCAGCTATTAAATGTGGATAATGCTTACCAAACTTGCAAGGAGGCTACCAGGATCAGTTGCTTTCTTTAAATGCCTTTGAGATTCCAATCACAAAGTACATGGAAAGTGTATATAACACATTTTGAAAGAACATGAAAGGGTTTAGCATCCGCTTATTTCTATTGGAGATGTTACATATGTAAGCAATATATTTAACTTCCTGGATGGAAACCAAACAAATCCATCCCAGGTTCTCAATAATTTTCAAATTTAGTTCATATTTCTTTTCAGTGAACATGTAATTCTAGAGATCATTAATTGGAATGTATAAACTATTTTAAACAATCTTTCTGCTGAAGGACTCTAAATAAATACAGAAAAAAAAGTATTACATAATTTAAAAACAATGCATTATTTAATGAAGTTATATATTGCTCCTTCCAGAAATATTTGGGAAATGAAAGCATATAAGAATTTTTCATTATGTCTTACTTCCTGTGGTGGGTTGACCCTGGCTAGAGG
>NW_010295761.1:0-878 GCF_000700745.2 Antrostomus carolinensis
AAAGTCAGGGCTTAGGAGCTGTGAAGAAAAGTTTCCTGTAAGGATAAACCTGAAGGATGAGAGGTTAGAAATTGATCTGTGCATGTTTTTTATCCATCAAATCTCTCCAGGACATCACAGAAGCTTTATTTGTTGACTTGTTGGTTTTTTTTTGGTTTAGGAAGGACATATCTGACTGGTCAGAATCAACTAATGGATCTTCTCAGATGGATTCTCTTTAAGTCCACCAGCAAGGAAGCTTATTTCAGCAGAGTAGAAACATTCACCATATCCTTTCTGATGCTCAGCTTCCAACATCCCCCACCCAGCTTTGCTGTCACCCTCCCCATCATTTCTCCACAAGCTTTATCCTCTCTGAGCCTTTTCTTTGACCAAATAAACCTTTGGCCAAAGCTTTGATTGTTTTAATTTGTAATTTATTGGGTTTTATCCTTAATTTGAGCACCCTCTGAAGTGGGCAGGCAAACCCCATGAGCTGTCTCCTCTCGTCTGCGCCAAGTACGGCTGGACCAACGTGGAGTGTGACATGTTGAAGTGCTCCAGCTGCCAAGCTTTCCTCTGCATGAGCCTGCAGCTCACCTTTGACTTCAACAAGTGTATGTATTTCGGGGTTCTCTGGGGTGGGTGATGGGATTTTGGGGGTGTAGGTACCTCATCAGGTGTGTAATTAACTTCTGTAATCTCCTCCTGGGTGGTGCTGGGTGTTTGATGCCTCTGAAAATAAAGTGGAAGTCAAATAAATGTCCTGTAGTTTGTGAGAATGTGATGGAAGTTCTTGGTTCCCTTGTCAGAGATGGGTTAGAATAGAACAGGTCTGTTGGGGAACCATCAGTGGAAGGGACCTACCATGATCATCTAGTCCAGCTGCTGACCACTTG
>NW_010295762.1:0-3666 GCF_000700745.2 Antrostomus carolinensis
TCCCCAACATTCTGTGATTCTGTGATTCTATTATTTATTTAAGATTTCAGACTTTAATGAAAAGATCTAATAATACTCTCCAGTATTCTCTAAATTGAATCCTGTACTGTTTAAAAATGTGAAAAACTAATGCCATTGCTAATGTTGATTAAAAAGATAGTGAATACGATATATGAAGTATTAAAGATATGTTCTGGTTTTGCTAGGATAGAGTTAATTTTCTTCTTAGTAGCTAGAAAGCACTGTGTTTTGGTTTCAGTATGGGATTTATTATGAGAAGAATGTTGATAACATACTCATGTTTTTAGTTGCTTCTGGAAGTCCAAGTCATGTTTGGGTAGTTTGCAAGTGCAAAGGGCTGGAAGGGGAGAAGCATAGTGATTAGCAAACCCTCAAATTGTCATTTGGATGTGCCAATGAGATATTCCATATCATACCCCGTCACATTGAGTATATTAATGAAGATTGACCAGAGAGTGGGAGGATTCTCTCAGGGGTCAGTCAGGCTCTATCTTCTGGGATTGTGGTTTCAGGTTTGGGGTAGCTTTTTGCTTCTCTGGGATCGCTCTCAGCAGGTGGTGAGCAGTTCTACTCTACATCGCTCATTAATATATATATATATTATTAATATCATTATCATCGTTACTATTTTAAGTTTACTTTACTACAAATATTAAATTGTTCTTATCTCAATCTACGAGTCTCCTTACCTTTATCCCTCCAGTTCTCTCCCCTGTTCACTTGAGAGGTAGGGAAAGTGGGGGGAAGATGCAGGCAGCTATGTGGTATTTGACTGCCAGCCTAGTTTAACTACTACAAGAAATAACATATATCATTTCTTCTTACTACTGCCATGAAAAAGTTGTAGCTCTTCTGACAATATGCATGTTCACTTAGCAGTTTATCTGATAATACAAAGGCATATTTTTAAGTTTAGTTTCACATTATATTGTTGATGCAAAGGGATTTCCCTTTCTTAATATTAAGCTACAAGAAGAACACTTCAGAAAAAAAATTTTAAAAGGAGCAGACAGTTGTATCCAGTAAGTTATGATATACTCTTACTTAAGAACATTCTAAAATTTATCTTAAGAAAATTCTGACAATAAATGGAAAGACTATAATTTGGGAAGCAGTGTTTTCCAGCACAGAGGGAGGGAGAGACAAGACAGAAAGAGGATGGGGGATGTGACAGAAGAGAATGCTTGTTAGCTGAGATCAGCATCATAATAGAGTTTTTCTCCAAAATAGGCTCTCCAAACTTCTGGAAACTTGATATTCCCCTTCTGTTCTTTTGTGTTCTCCGAGTTATCACACAACATAATCCAGCAGATCTGTCAGAGAAAATTAGCAAAGTCTCACTGGTGTACATAATCTTTAATTAAAAACCCTGGAAGCAGAGGTCAGATTCCCTAGTTTAAATTCTTTCAGCTTTCTTCTAGTTCTTTTCTTAAGGGCTACTTTTAGTTTTCTGTATCCTCTCTGTAAATTCCCCACAAAGAAGAAACATTAAGGAAAGTAAGATTATCTTCACTCACATTTTTAAGCAATAGAGCTTTGCTTTGCCTATCTCAATGATTTTAACTTACAAATTACATTTTCAAAAGTAATTGCTTATGCCTCTTATTTCATACTCATCTTTTTTGTAACACTGGACCTTAGGTGGTGTCAGGTGGCACAGTTTCTCCTGGTATCAGCATCAATTTACAACAGCTGAAGGCCTGGACCTTTCCATTTCTCATTTCTTATTTTTATTCATCCCTTCTAACCCACATGGATAACTCTTTCGTTTTAAATACTATCCTGTTCTTAGTGTCTATTCCTTTTATCATCCACACTGGCTTCATTAAATACAAATTACATTTATATTTTAAAATTGAAAATATAATCAACATTTGGCTTTAATTTTCAAACATAATAAAAATAATATATATGTACAACATGCAGCTGTTGAATGTTGCACTGGTACATGTGTTTTACAAGAGAAATAGAATTGGCCTGCATATATGTCTTTATTTGTGTTGCAGTCTTAAATGTTAGTTAAAACCTGTGTCTCTCACCTATCAGCAGCCACCTTCACTTGGTAACTCAGTTCTACCACTGCAAGAATTACTCTAGAGATCCAAATACTCCTGTAAAGTACCATCTTTGCAGAATTCTGGAATATCCTGCTCTGGAGTATACACAGGTCTGACATGGCACATTCAGAACAAAGGAAAAACAAGAAGTGAAATTTAATCTTAAACTTGTTTTAAATAAGACAATCTGTAAAGCCTTCTGAACTGCATCTGAAATACTTACGGTTAGAGTAATTAGACTTACTTTTTCAATACAGTTATGCACAGGTAGATACAGAAACAATGGTTCTCTACAGTAGTTTTTCCATCAGTGTTCTGGACGGAGTCTATGACATGTGAAGGTGAAAGTTCTTGTTAAAAACTACATGTGAAACAATAAAAATATCAAGCAGCAGTTTGTCTTTCAAAAGGGTTGATTAAATCAAACACAAGAAAAAGGAGTTTAAGATAATTTAAATAATAGAAACACTTCACACAAAACATGATGACTCCTAAGGTGGGAAGGGAGATTGTGGAATCTCCATTCTAAGGGATTTTCACCATCTGAACGGGCAAAGCCCTGAGCAACCTGACTGTTAAAGTTATCCCTGCTCAGAGCACAAAGCAGACCTGCATGACCCTTAGAAATTCCTTTTGACCTAGATTAATGTATGAAAATAGAGAAGGATTAGTTTCATGGAATTTTTAAAGAAGTTTAAGATTTACCCTATGAGCAAATGTAACTTACAACATCCTTCTTCACTCAGATTTTCTAGTATTAAAAGCCTACCAGCATTCAAGATGTTCACAGTATGATATCCCCTCTTAATTTCTGAAGTGTTTTGAACAGAAAAACTAACAAAAGTAGTGTCACTGTACTCTCAGCCAAAACTCACAGGAACATCTAACACATCTCACTTCTTTCCCTTCTGAATTTTTGCATACACATGCATCCATTGCAGTTTGGAGACTTTTCTTACTAATAATAATAGCCTAATTAAAAAAAAAAAAATTATTATTGGTGGTGTTGTTATTATATTGTTAGTGAGATAAGATGAAATCTGGGACTCTTAGGAATAAGAAAGAATTATTTCCATACCCTTCTACCGACCGTTTTGTTTCACTCAGAAAATAATTCAAAATAATAGTACGCGACAGCAATTACAATCCATCCATGTATTTCTCTACTCTTGATATACATTTTAAAACCTCTTAAAGACAGAAATCCCTTAAGGCAAATATAACTAACATGCAACAATAAAACATATACCTTAGGTAGTTCTAATACAGCCATGTATGATCCCAATAGCCAAAAGCAGCAAGTGTAAGATCTTTAGGCAATACCATAGGTAATAAATCTGTTAATTACTAAGGGGAAAACAGGCAATTATAACATAGCTAAACTTCCCAAATTGTGTAATCCATAGTAATAGTTATATTATGCAGGTGTGTATAGAACACATGTAGCACTTCTGGACATAAATTTGTTTTTGTTTTACCTTTAATGATATTCATGTGTGGTACCCACGTCTCTTACCTGACATTTTGGGTCATTATGTCTCATGAGCCCAGAGCCCTAACAAGCATCCAGAGGAACTCCAATGTAGGG
>NW_010295762.1:3686-23384 GCF_000700745.2 Antrostomus carolinensis
AATGACAGGCATGAAAACTAGACCTTCTGCCAGAGGAAGAAGCTTCCCTAAGGAGCCACTGCTGCCCTCAGGCCAGCTAGGAAGAAGCAAGAGGCATTGGTCTTGCCCTCTATATTGCACTATGCAGAAGCACAAGAAAAAGGAATTGGCTGGAGGAAGACAGAAAACATCTTTGTCTGTGTGTACCAGTGGCATAGGTTAATGCTCATGTCTTCACCACCACATCATCAACACCACCTCACCAATCACCAGTACAGCACAAAGATACTACCATGTTTCAGTAGGGATTATTATTTTTGTGTGGGTTTTTTTTTAAAATGGTACAACATCTGAGTAATGCCCAGAATTTCACTGAAAACACTTCATCTTATTTGCCCTATTAAAGATCGTTAAAGCACAGATAACACACTAAAGTGGAGTCATTCTCTGATTAATGCATTCTGAATCAACTAAACATATATGGGTTATCCTTGGTGAACAATGTTTGAGTTACCTTTCAGATTTTATTTTTAAAAAAATTTAAAAATATCTAAAAAGCTGACATAAATTTTAGAGTAAGTCTCAGGATGAAACTTCCAGCTTTTTCTGTTTTCTTATAGGCAGTATATAAGATAAAGGTAAATATGGAATAATAACAGTGTCAAAATCAACAGTTTTACTATGCTATTCCAAGCGGTAGACTGTAAATTATTCAGAACTTAAAAATAAAAAAGCAAAGTGAAAATGGAAGGTTATTTATCACATTAAGGAAGCTCATATTAATCTTATTAAGGAATGTTCTCATACTTACAAGTTGCATCTGTTTCCCTGTGCATGACTTTGAGAAACACTATATTTAAAGTCCATTTACCAAGATGATGATGAGTCTGCATGATTCCAGAGATAATGGACTCATGTGAGAGCTTAGCACAGAGCAAGGAAACAAGTGCTCTAGCTGTCTGCTCTTCACTGTTGGTTCCTGAATACTTGATCTGGTAATGCTGAAGTGAACTAAAGCCCCACTTATTGGATTTTCTGGGTACAAGATTAAGTCCCTCAGTGAATTTTAGCATGTCATTTAACTGCTTTCCTTTCCACACTTACAAAGTTCATATTAAAATCCTATTTACTTGAAGCAGAGGTCATTTTAATGTCATAACAATGAATTAATCAGGGCTTAACTATGGCCTGGCTCAGCCTTCAAGAGTGCAGAGGCTGGGGGACTACAAGAAACCTCTACTTCTTCCTTCCACCCTATTCGGTACTAGGAAAGAGGCAATCCCCACTTCTCTTGGAAATATGAATAATTTTTGCTAACAGTCAGGTGCATATCTAGATTTCAGCTTTGCGCAACAACCAGCATGGCCTGATAAGAATAGAGAGGCACAAGACACATGGCACAGTGCAGGTTAAAACATAGAAACCCCCAAGAGAGATAAGGATTGCACAGCCTCAGGGAAACTGCCTCTGTGCTTAGTATGGTTAAAAATGCAGATTTCACATAGTTAAAGTCCTAGACTTACAATTCATAAGAATAATACATACATTTGGTCTCCCTCAGTTCTTAATGAGGAAATTATCAATAATAAAATCAGTTTTAGCTAATGGAGGTTTGCACACTAAGCTTCAAAGCGCTGAATACACTTTTCACCGTTTCCAGGCGATGTGTCATCATCTTAAAAAAAGAGATTCCTTTCTCTTCTGTGCAGAAACAAATTGCTTCAGACTCAGTGAATACTCAGTGTGCTCTCTGCCCTTTGCAGAACAGTTATGATGCTTCCTTTCATACCATACTAATACTCAAATAGCATGACTGGTCTGACTGAATAGCCCATGAGATGTTCCCTGTCTCATGACAAGGTCTCTACCTACCTCAGAAACAATAGATTTGCCATAGGCTGAGATTATGAAAAAGATATTTGAAAACAATTATTTTGGTGACTATCAAAATTTCATGTAACTGGCAATCTGGGGGAGAACCACAAAGCTGACTTTATTTGCAGATACAAATTATGCCAAAGGGAAGGAGATGTTTTCCTGGATAATAAACAAAAAGTATTTTTTTCTCCCAATCTAGAAAGCTATGAGAAAAATAATGTTTGTATCCTATGGGGTTTCTGAGCAGTTATATTATTACATTCTCATTTTTACTGATCAGGGAAGCAATAAAACTTGAGTGTGTCACATCAGGAAGAATAGCATTGCAAAATTTCAGAATAATAACAGTGTATTTGGGGTTTTACTCTGCATTGTTCAGGATTTCAGAAAACCATTTTTAAGAAAAGGAAAGTCACAGCAGTACCTTGGAATCATGTTTTCAGACGGGATAAGTTCCCTGTTTCTATGCTTCCCAGGGGTTCTGCCATGGTGTTTACCTGAAGAGGTGAATGGTAAAATTATATCCCCTCTCTTTCTACAGGACACTTACTTTCCTTGATGCTAATCTATTATTAGCAATTATCTAATTAAAAAAAAATCCAGTGAATGACTGATAAAATATTTAAAAACAAACTTTGTACAAGGCATAGAGTCTGGTTATATCTAAGATTAATTAAATATCATGGGGAAGATATTTTACATTAAATTTCCCCGATTTTTCCTCCCTCCCTTTTCAGCATGCAGCTAGTCCCAGAATTCTTATGAAGCAGAGCAAGAAAAGGAATTTGTACATTCACTGGCCACAGTAATTTTCTGAAAATTGAGTGGTAATGCGACATGGCACGATCTTGTAACAAGATGCACAGAAAGGAGAATAAAATCTTTTCAGAAAGGAGTACCTGCTTCCCCACCTTTAGTTTTCATCCTAAAAAAACCTAGCTCTCTCTCATGAATTTAATTTTCTTGACCAATGCATAGAGTCTGTCTATTCTTTCAAAATTAAAAAAACCTATGGATTTTGCATTGATCAGGAATGTAGCTCTCTCTGAAAACAGAGATCTGAGGGAATACTAAAAATATAAAATCCAAACAAGATAACATAGTTTCTCTTTTGAAGTAGCCACTTTCAGAGCACAATACTTATTTCTGACATACATTAAGGTAAATAAGAAAGGAAAAAGAGAAGGCATGAAATCCTGACCAGAAACTCTGCTGGAGTCACTAACTTTTAAAACCAGATTTACCTTCTCTTTTTGCCTCTCTTTTTTTGTCTTATCGCAGCGCTAGATTATTGCCACCAAGCAGCTTGTCTTCATCACTGCACCCCACCTTTTAGCACACCTTCAGAGGGTCTACAATGCTGCAGAGAGATTACTCCATCCCTTCAGGCAGCAGAATGGTGTCACCATGATCTTCAAATAGCCTCACACTAGTTTCCACCTGGTTTTAAATTATAATTCAAGACTAATCCCCTGCTTTTCAGACCTGTATGAACCTGCTCCATCTCAGTGACTGACCTTAAAGACAAGTAGCCCCTTTCCTATTCATTTTTTCCCTTCTGTTTTGATTTTCTCCTTTGATTTAAGCATTTGTACATATTCATGACTCTTGCACAATTGTACCTATTCAGATATTTATGCAAAAAGCCCGAATGTGTTTCAGTCCTGCCTGGCTCTGCCACAGTCCCTTTGTGTCCAAGCAAGCTGAGCCAGCAGGAGAGACAAGAAAGAAGAACAAAGTCACTTCTCAGTCCCTGGGTCAGCTGGTAGTTGAGATAGCTTCAGGAATAATTTGGAACAAATCAAAATCAAAGCAAGATAATAAGAAAGTCATGCAAATGCATAAATCAATACTCTAATGGGTCACTGAAGTCACTGGCAGGCAGCCTGCAAGCGTAAAATGAGACGGCTACAGCAGGAGGTGAAATTTTCAAGTTAGCAGTGCTAAAGTAGTGCAGATCTTGCTAATATTATGTTAACCTAAGCTGAGATATGCAGGAAATAAAATTATGTACAACTAATTATCTGGAACGTGGAGTATTTTGGTCTACCTGCAGCACCAGTGGCCAGTAGAAACATGGGTTTCAGCTAACCATGACTGCATAACTATCCTTCTGATTTAAAAAAGCAGCTGAGGATCATGGTCCTGTCCTAAGAAAGTGAACAGGAATGAGATATACCTATGTGCCAAAAGCTTAATCCTGTGAGTTTACAAGTGTAGGTACACTGGGTTTGAATATTGCATGGCATATGTATGTTTTTCTGAATTAGGATTCAAAACCTGATGAAAGCCTGAATCTGTGCACCTTACTGCCTTCAGATATTAGTGAGGCCAAGGAATAGTAGGATTAGAAAAATAAGTCAGTTCCAGTGTGGATAATAATATATGCAACTATAGCTGACAAAATAAAAAAAATCTGTGAGTCAGAAAACTGCTTCAGTTTGGAAAACAGCTTTCCTGAAAAGCAATATATTACACAACTATTTATGCTTAATGTTTTACACCTTTTTCTAGTGCATCTAGTGCTGTTTATAGTCAGAAAAGCTTATCGGAAAACTCCTGTGTGTACTTGAATGTAGCTTTTCTTGTTTTGTCAGTGTTAGGATATGTGCCAATTCAAGTATCTTTCACTTGAAATTTAAAAGATACTCAGAAGACTGGCAATGCCACCATAAATCAGGACAGAGAATGTGGTTAAACCTGAAGCATTTTCAGATTAACATCTACTACTTAGAAACACATACTTTGTCTTAAAATAGTTATGACTGAAAAGTTTGCAGGCAGAGAAAAGCAAGAGGCATCAAGGAAAAAGTATTTCTAAAAAGCCAGTGAAAAAAATCACATTTCATTATTTTCATATCATAAGAAGAAATTAACCTCAGTGTTAACTGGTGTACCACTGTGATTGCAGGTCTAATTCAGTTGCAATTGAATCTCTGTTTTCACATTAACATTAAATCATCTATTATCAGGAAGTTTGAAAGACTGTGGAAAAGAGAGTAAAAAAAGCATGAAAAATACACATTGAAAGACAGATACCATTATATATACATATATATATATATACACACACACACACACACACACAAACATATATACACATACGGGGGCAAGGTGTTTACACAAACACTGCTAAATGCAGTGTGACATATATGTGTACTGACTGACATTTTACTAACAAAAGCAAACCAGACTCATGCCAGGATCCCTAATGTGCTATCTCCACAGTAACTGGTCCTCCCCTGAAGAGTCCCTGGGTCTCTCCTCCATCCCAGGGGGTCTCTCCGCAGGTGCAGCCGTGGCAGAGGCATTGTGCCCAGGGAGGGCTGAGCAGCCCAGCGATCTGCCCGAGCCGCTGGCCAGGGTCCACCGTAGTGAGGCTGAGCAGGTGGGGAGCATGGAGATGTGCTCCTGGAGTACAGCTGTCCACCACGCAGGAAACCACTGGATCGCTGTCTGAACAGGAAGCTACCCATCTGCAGGGGACCTGCCATGGGTGCTTTGATGTCTTTTCTTTGGCTGTGGGATTCTTCTTTTAAGAGCAGCTGCTTCTTTTAGACAAAATCCCCATCCCTAAGCTCTCAGACCTAATTTCATTTCAACAACTGTTCCGAAATTCCGGCTTTCTGCAGTGCAATTTGCAGTTGTGAAACTGAAATAATATTTTTTTCAGCTTATGCCAGCAGAAAAAAGTGCAGACATATGTGAGAAGAAAATGCAGACTTTGTAGGGTGTGTGAATGTGCATCTTCTATGGCTAACTATGCTTTATCTTTGAGAAACTTTCTGGCTAGCTAGAATCTACAGCAGTAATTGGAGTCAGTGCAAGTTATCTTAGCTTACATGCAGTGACAATCAAAAAAGGTGCTTCTCTAAACAAAACAAATACATTATTCATGGATCTTTTACAGAAATGCAGCTGCTTCTCTCCACAAGGTTTTATACCACATTTCAGTTAAACTGAAAGAATGTTACCATAGTACAAGTTCATTTAAGATGTTATATTTTTGTTTACTTGTCAAAATTGAAGTTTGAAGGGAGCCATTTTTTAAAGAGACACCAAAGATTCAAGGATGATAGAAGCAGACTCAGGAGCATGGAAGCAGTTATACAAGCAACATGGGTATTAGGAACTAGGTCTATTGTCTTTTGCAGCTCACGTTTGCACTTGAAGTCAATTGGAAGCTTAATAACAGTGTAAGCATTACTTTAATCCCAAATTAATTTACTCTGCCTTTCACAGTGGTTGTTAGCTTGTGTGTTATGCAAGCTCACGTTATGCATGGCCACAGTGTTTCTGATCATACCATAATGAGTACCCTTGTTCATAAAATACAGTTTTACTGACCTTCAGATGGTCCCTGAAAGAATGTAGCTATGTGGTTTGTGTTACCCACCTGAGATCAAGCAGTCTATGCCCTGCTCTGGAGAATGGCCTGTTAAAGGTGAAGAAATACAGATATGCTGGACTCCTCCCCTTGATTTATGAATATTTGGAATCAGTTCAACCAAGAAAAACCTTTAAGCTTCCTTAACTTCACCATATTTTCATGTGCAGAGTTTTTTCCTCTATACATTCCATAATTAGGTGCAGTATCATCCTTCACTGGTTGCTTTAAAAATTCACCAAAACCAAAATGCCCAGAGTCTTCCCTAAACTAGATTATAGCAATCTTGTTTTCCTAACAAAGCACAAAACAGTGTAGCTCTAGCTAGTTTTCTACCAGCCTGGAAGTAGTTCTTGTAAACAGAATTTAAGATGAACTTTCATGCACTAGGACCCCTTTGTCAACTCAGACTGCTCTCAGACAGCTTTGTTCTAAATTTTATAGTGATGAACAACAATATAAAACAATTAAAATAGACTTCTGAAAAGGGCAAAATGGGTGAGTATTTGTGTTCATAATCCCATTGGTGTGTCAGACAGACATGGACAGCTTTGTACATCCTCTCAGTGGATTCACCAGACTAAGATTGAATCCAATTCCTTAATCACATACGAGAGCTGGTGCATGGTATGGGATATACTGGTGTGTACACAGGGCCTTCTACTGTGGGTGCCAGGTGGAAGATCAGGAAGGAGTAACACTGTGAGGTTGCTGATGTTGGCAATTCTCTCCTTGGGATGCTGGTAGCTCAGTAACAAGCAGTAACTTCCTCTTGCAGGTATGTGGGCAGCTAAGAACTTTTCTGCTGTCAGCAGGCCAGAAAAGGAAGAAACTGTACTAATAATGGTATGACAGAAATAACTTTTCTCAGCAAGTGAAATAAGAATATGTTAAGAAATATTAAGGTTATGTCAGTTTTTTATCCTTCATTTTCCATGTTTTGCTAAATTACCAATGGCACCTTGATGCAAAAGAAACATGACAGTGATCTCCCTAAATATCATCTGCTAATTAAATGACGATGCAAAACCAGTGCTAGAGAAAACTGCAGCTTTTGCATTTGCCATATGGTAACAGAGGCTGTTAAAATAGTCGTGGTGTGTGGTAGATGACTGTTCATACTAAAGTAGACTCAAATTCATTTTTGAGAAGAGACTTTGTAAAACTGACACAAAGAAAACAAAATACTGCTGCAAAATTTTAATTACAACCTCAGACTTGTTGACCTAAGACATGTCTAAAATCTCTCCACCTTCCAAATTAATTTAAGACTTTTTTTTCACAGGAACACTAGGAAAATGGCAGTGCAAGCATAGTTTTGAATCAATTCCAGTTTGAGATCATACTACCCATAGGGTTTGCTCTCAGGCTGTTAGTTATGCTTCCCTGTCCCTCTCTCTCCCTCCTAGAAGTTAAGCAGCCTTGCAGCTACTCTGTCCATTGGTGAAAGTTTCCTTTAAATATACAAAAGCAGCTTGCTAGAATGTGCTAGCAAGTGCTAGGACAGCACCACTTTCCTCTGTAGCAAAAAGGAGGAAGTAGATTAAAGAAAGGAGGGGAGGAGGGTAGGGGAAGCAAGTATTCAAAATTAAAATATATTTAAAAAAAACCAAAATAAAACCAAAACCAAAACAAAACACTGAGTGAGTTTGCACAAGCTGCAACAAAGTTAAACCTCAAGATCTGCTTGCTTTTACACAGCTAGTGTAATTAGTGCGACCCTGAATTTGGGATTTGCATTTGTTAAGCATCTGACCCACTTTCCCTGGGCAGAGATGATCACTCCACCACCACTTTCCTTGGCTTTGCTGTACCAGGGGCACCCCACAGCTCTGTTCTCCCCACTAGTGAAAGACTGGGGCTTTTGGTATATGTTGTGGCTTCCTCTGGATCTCTGTAGCCATGTTTCTTCCCCATGGAAACTGAGGCAGAGAGGAACAGTAAACATGTGTGTGGCACTCCAGCTTTGAGTCAGGACGTAGCTGGGACAAGGAGGAGTCTAGGAAGTGCTTTTGAGTGACCCTGAAAACATAGCTTTGTGTCGTTAAGCTCATTAGCCATCTCTTGAGCTCAAACAGTTCAGCTGTCCCACCTATATGCAGCATTCTAGGGCTGTTCCCCCTGTTTGTATCTACTGCTAAACCCCTGTCTGGAAACCGAACGACTTGCTTACAGCTAGTCCCTTGCCAGCTCTTGAGGTCTTATCTTGACCTCTGCCAGCTATCTTGAAGATTGTGTTTCTCTTTGATTGCTAAGATAATCTCCCTACTGATTCAGAAAGCTTTGTAGCCTGCATCACTATAGTAACAGGAGAAATACAGCACCTGGTGAGGTAGGGAGATGCATCCTTATTGCCATTTCACAGAGGCGTGGATGGAGGAATCGCATCTTGTTTGCGTAAAGGTATCAATTATTTACTAAACAGTAACAACATGGCTAGAGAGTACAAAATGCAGAGCTTCAACTACATTCATACCTTTGCTCACTAGCAGCATAGCCTGCCCTGTGAATCTAATGGCATGAACAAAGTTCCTTGTGGAGTTTAAATTTTGCAGATGAATTATCCATTCACATGCTTGGGGTCTCTGGTCATTGCTTCCCAAAGGAGCAACGCATGCCCTCCAGGCTGGGAGATGGGCGGGCCCTCAGCTGCTGCAGCCCCTCCTTCATGCTGATGGCGGACGATTTCAGCTGAGGTGGCCAGGAATCTCCAACAAAATAAGACAGTAATGAAACCCACTTTTAAAAAAACTTTTGGAAGCACCATTTCTTGACTTCCCTTCATTTTTTTCTCCATTTTTTTTTTCTAATCCCAAATTCATTTTGTGATATCCTCATGTTTAATGGGAGAACTTCATTTCCAGCACTGATAAAAGTCTATCTCTTGCCAAAAATTATACTGGGAATTTATGGCTTAATTCAAAGTGGATACAGCCATGCTAGATACAATATCCTAGTCATTTTGTTCTCTGTTCAACCCCAGTTTATAGCCTATTCCCATAACAATATTGTGATTTTGATGTAACTGTTCTTGCAGAATACAAAATATTGAGGAATATTTAAAACACATTTAAACCAAGCTGAGACTGCAGGACACAATGAGCATAGCAGCTAGAGAGCAGCCTTACCCTTTGCTGTCAGTGATTTTTAATTTAGTATTTATGAAAGATGCAAAGCCATTTAACATGCTTAGCACAAACCCCATGGGCTGTCTTACAACCCCATGGGTTTGGTGGGGGGCTGCTGGTCACTCTCCCCCTTTCATTGTACTGTACAATATTTATGTCGTACCTGAGTGGAGGTGAATGCAGAGGCTCTGCTGAGCATGCTTTCCCAGCCTGCTGGCTTTCAGTTTTTTCTGATACTGGGTCTGTTATTTACACCCCTCATTCATCTAGCATGGATTAAAGCAAAATGAAATATCCATTCTGAGAAGCAACCAAAACAGCACAGATATAGCATAAATAGCAAGAAATTACATGAACTGAATACATGCTATGGGATATTTATCTGTATAGTAGGCCAGTAAGCGAATAGACCTGCCTTTATCTGTACTTAGCAGTGCTGTGAGTATAGTACGTACTTCTTCCGTTTGCTTAATGAGCATATAAACTGTAATCAATGTCTCTTTAACACATGAAATAGAGAATTACCTAAATGTGGGAGGTGAAAAGATTGGTCTGAAGCATTCCCTACTACCCTGAAATAAGTTTTATTATTCTTTGCCTTAATATAGATCCTGAATAATAAAAGACAATAGTCCTTTGGTAGAGGGATGCCCAGTTATAGTGGCAAGTCAACTTGATTGACACTTGTTCCTTTCCATGGAAAAGTTAATCTTTAGTAGTGCAGTTGTCACAATTGCTTTTAAATTCTAGTGTTTCTCATGATGGCATATTTTCAGTTAACTATTTTACTTTTCACTAATAGCCTTCACATCTTTTCTATAAACACTGAGAGGATTCCAGGAGGCTTCTGTAAAGCGAATTTATCTTCCCATCACTTTTGGTGCCTAGAGGCCTCACATTAAATATCACTGAGAACCTACTAATTTAGGACTGAATTACTCTTTTAATGTAGATGTCACCATTAGGGACATCCCAGGCCTGCCACCCACATCGAGCTTACAGCATAGCTCAGGCTTTTAATGCCACTGCAATATAAGCTGTACTGCAACTGTGTGTGTCTGATGTGGAATTAAAACCTCCTGCTTCTGCCTTCATGCCTAGATTTTCCGTGGACCTTGTATGTGACTTCAAGCACAGTAAAGATTGAATTCTCCTCTTACTGTCATCAGCAGTTGGTGATGTAACACTGCAAAGGCATTCCTATGAGGAAACCAATCACATTAGTAAATTATCCAAGTAAGTATTTTTTTCCAAGCACAGACAGTGTCTTCTCTAGTCCTGAACACAAACAATAACATCAGCACAGGCAAGTGAGAGCAATGTTTGTTCATGGTCACTCTGAGCCTCAACTACTTAATATAACAATTTAGGACAGCAAATAAAATGAAGTTGTTCAATCCATGCTCACAGACGTATTGAGATTCTTGAATGGAATGTGCTAAGGCTTATGAGCTATGAAGATTATTGTTTCACTAAAATTTTATACATTATTATGTTTTGAACATATTATTTTCATTTGTGAAATGATTTTATTTTGTTGTTCTAAAAAAGTTTAATGGGAGTATATTATATTTTCAAAGTGACTATTTGCATATATGCATTAGATAAACTATTTAGTGCCTTTGATGTTGGATTGCTTCTTATTTAAAACTATCAAAATTATCATGTAATTTATTCTCAATACTTTTGAAACAAATATTCAAGGTTCTTTCATTTTTCCCTGAGAAAATCAGATACGCAGTTTTAACAGAAGTGATTTGCTGCTTATAGAAACATTCAGGCCTTTCATGATACGTGGGATAGTGTATTTGAACTGTAAGTAGAGAATACAGGTTGCTCTAGTGTTTGCAATTCAAAGTGAGGTTTAAAATGAGAGATATTCACAAAATTGTCTCATCTGATTTTCTGTCTCTAAATATATTTCCAACAACCCACACCAAACTAATAAGTCCCAGACTTTTCCCATTCTTCCAAATTTTGTATTCTAACTAGCAACACCCTGCAAGATACTTGCCAGTTAAAACTCAATTTTCATTTTGTGAAAGAAAATTAAGTGAGACCTGGCAGAAATTAGGACAGGAATCACTTTATCAGAATGTCTATACTCTTTTGGGAAATGAATGAGCTAAAGACATTCAGACATTTAAATGGATATAGACAGAGAATGGAAAAATAAGACATACTGTCAAAACGGGTCTGGCAAGAGGTCTGGCAAGGTTTCCTACTGAAATGTCCCACTGCCTCTCCATCTTGCCGTGTGTCAAATCTGCTGTTTCCATTCCTCCTCAAGCTGAGCTCTGCAACTTCTCCTGCCTGTGGGCTGGCTCAACAGTCTGCAGTGCTGAGCCTGGGCAACTGCACTTCCCAGGCTAGCATGTCTGGATTTCAGTTCTCTCCCAGATATGATCTGTGAACATCAGGAATGTATAGAGGCATTGAGAGTGGGTCTTTATACATAGCATTACAGACACTAGAGATGCTGCTGTAACACAGCTCTACACATACATCCTGTCACACCATACACTTATTGTTATAAACCATTCACAAAACTTTCCTCCTGATCTTCTTTGTTCTAAAGAACAAGCTTCTCTAGTTCTTTGTTTAATTTCGCCCCTGTTTGACTTTCCTCCCTTGCCATAGTGTGATATATCTGCCGGCTGATCATGGCAATGCTAGGAGTTAACATTGAAGAAAGTGTTACTTACATAAGTTGCCAAGACCTGGGGAGTGAGGTAACTACAAACATTATCTTCTATTGCAGCATATCTGTGAAAAGAAACCATGACTGAATTTACGAGCCACCCCCATAGCAACAATATGACCTTATTTACTCAGTCAGGATTATATATTATATTTACATAATCTTGGTTAAAAAAGAACACAGCCATTTAATGTTGTTTTCCACAATTCCTCATCCTCTTAAGGGAAAACTGTTGCAAAAACAATACCTGGAATCAAATTTGCAATACATCGAGTATTTTCAGCAGCATTTTTCTGGCCTTTTTGGGAAAATCCTTATATGGACTCTTGGAAATTCCTTATATATTTATACATAGATGAGGCACAAACATTGTCATAGTTGCTCCTGCCATCCTCTAACAGCAAACATATAAGAGCAGCACTGTGATGTCAAAGACCTCAGTGGTGGCATATCTGCTATTCAGAACTTAGAATCATAGAGTCGTTAGGGTTGGAAGGGACCTTACAGGGATCTTAAAGGGACCTAGTTCCAACCCTCCTACCATGGCAGTGACACCTTACACTAGACCAGGTTGCTCAAAGACTCATCCGACCTGGCTTTTAAAACTTCCAGGGAGGGGATATCCACAACTTCCAGCACTAAGGTCCTCTCATGAAGCATGACCACCATCTCAACTTGGTGAAAGCCTGCAGACCAGGCTCTAACACATGTATTTTAACAAAGTTTTAACAGATGAATGCACATGAAAAAGCTTTGTCCAAAATTATGTTGCTTTGGCAAATACAGAATTAACACAGAGTTTGAATTCCCTGTTACACACATGCATTCTGATACAGACATTCATATCCCGTTACTACCAGAGGCCCAGAGGCCACCCTGTATTCATTAAGTATATCTTCCTCACTCCTTACCACCTTTTCACACGATTTTATCTCATACCATTCTCCAAAACCCAGTAGCACATTCTTATATAGACTGTACATTAACAGTCATGACTTTTGTGAAACCTTGCTTGGTTAATGCTTTAGGAGACTTTTAGATGGTTATATCTACCAATCAATGCTCCAGTAAGTCCGACAGTATTACAAGTGTGAAAGATGTATAGAGTGCTGTAAAAAGATATTGTTGATAATGTTTGAATAAGACATGAAAATAGGCAGCTCTCTGGTCCACAGTGTTAGCACACCTGCAGCACTTTATTAAAACAGTGGATCATAGACTCTGAAAGCTACTGGGCACTGGGCAAGATCCAGCCCTATGCCAAACTTGATGGTAACATTACTGAACTTCAGATCAGCTCCTTGCTGAGTACTAGACAAAACCAATGAGACCAGTGGAAGTTGTTTATGTTTACTGCATATCAAAGCTTGACACAAAGGAAATAAAATGAGACAGAAAACAAGACATGACTGAATGAAAGAAAGAGATGGAGAAGAACAATCTATGCGTGAAAAACAAATATGTGAAGCAATGGAAATGAAGAAAAATATTTTCTTAGCTCCTCCTGTTAGTATTGTTGCAGTGAGTAAGGTGTTGGAAAGAGATTAGAAAATAATAATCTTTTTCATTACACTTCTTGTCTTGAATTTTTCCCTGCCATTGCACCAGTCACTTTACAGCTGATTCCACATTTATTTACGTTTTGGTCCTCACACTATTACTCTGTGATTTGATTTCTTTTACTTACTTCAGAATTGATTTCCTGCCAACTTCACTCAGACTGCTCCTCATGATTACCAGAAAGGTCCCCTGAGATTATGCCTCTGAACTTGAAGTCAACACATTAGAAAATTTCCCTGAGTTTCACAGTATTTCAGTACTCTTCAACTAATTCTAACCTGGCGCTCATCGATCTAACAACAGAACGGCAATATAAAGGAGAGAGAAGCGAGTGTGACAATTTCAGCACAAAGCACTTGGTTTCCCCCATTCCATGGTCTCACTAGCAGGTCCACATAGTTTAACTTCACTGCTTACTCCCCTGATCCACAAAGCCTTATGGGCTCACAACAAGCAGGGAGGATGGGGAAAAATTATGAGACAGAGACCCAAGATGACAAACAGGGCTGATCCTCAGGACTTGGTCAGCCAGAGGAGTTTGACATACTTGGTTTCCTCATAAAGGGTCTTGGCAGTTGTCACCATCTCACTCACATTATTAACTCTCCATCTGACACCTTCTGTGTTTTGTTTTCTGACACAATAGCAATAGTGGGCAGATTAACTTCCAGGCAGGAGAGGGAAAAAGAAGAAAAGGAGGTGAGTAGCATAAAATACACACAGATCCCTGGCAACTTAAAAAACTGTGCCAGTGACTGGCCTTTTAGTTGCCTGCACAGTCTGGTTTCATGTGAAATGAAGAGCTTCTGTCTTGACTCAGCTTTATTTTGATTCTGTATAGAGTCAAGCTATTTTGATCCTCAGCAGATGCCAGGCACAGCATGAGGAGACACTGGCAGATCCTTCTACATCTTAGCCTAAGAAGAATAAAGAATTTAGGCCAGGTGATGGTGGACCATTATGGAGGTTAAAGGTTTCTCTTGCAAGGATGTTCAGTTTGCAAACAGGCATTGAAAACACTTTTCAGCTACGAGTCACTTTACCATTTTAGACAGAACTCTCCTTTATCTTAGAAATTTGCCCTGTAGCATAACTTGCTTGTAGATTACTGTGAGACTGTGGTAGTCCTCACTAATACAGTGAAATACAGCTTCTACAATTTCCACAGGCTTAATAACATTTTATGCAACATCTCTGAGTTATTTCACAGTATGTGAAACAATCCATCATGCCTTATTTTACTGTCACGGTATTACAGGTAATATTTGATCCTCAGAATTTATGTTGAAGAGTAGGTAAGTAGTTAGATAAGTATGGCAAAAAAAATAGAAGGAATTCAGGGCTGTATTGAAAACTTGGCATTCACAGTATTAAGAACTATGGTCTTATAATTTTGTAAAATGCTGTCCTTATAGTCACAACTGTTTATTTTATAAATATAAACTTCAGATTAACATTTATTCAGAGTTAATATTCGGTATCTACAGATGACGTAGTTTGCAATACAATATAGATTCTGGTTCTCTAAGGTAAGAGAAGACCCGTGACCTGTGCAGTGAATCCATCTGTAACAGACATTACAGAGCAATTATCTGCAATGTTCTTCTAGCAGAATGAGGTGAATCCATGAAATTAAAAAGAAGTGTGGTCAGCTCATCCTTGATTGCGACAAGACCTACCAACATGAGCTATACCTACACAGTTAAGCTTAATACCTTCTACTTCAGAGGTCATCACAAGTAACAGAAGAGCTGCAAACTAAACTGTGCTTTCCACTCGTTCTAAAATTTAGCTATCCAGAACAGATATGTTGGCTTTAAACCAATAGTAATTTATTTTACTAAATCTCTTCTACGGTGATTGAAGAAACAAAAAATATTTAAAAGTAAGAATATATGCTGATTTTACAGGGTTAACTTTTTACTAGCTAAATAAAAACTTGATTTAAATTAAACTAGAATAGTTCAGTTGGAAGGGGCCGACAACAATCATCAAGTCCAACTACTTGACTGCTTCCTTATTTAATATGGTAAAATGTGAGACACTCAAAAGGAGAGAATCACGATCAACAGTCCCCTTTAAATTGGAAAAAAATCCCTGTCACCTTGAATTTTGTAAAAAGAAACACATCAGATTAAACCTCATTAAAAATCATTCTATTCTGAAAATGAAACTTGTAGGATCATTCTAACCCTTAAAAAAATCTTGCAGACCATGGCACACGTTTCCTACATACCTTTTAAAAGAAAATACAAGTGAAACATTTTAGTGGGTCACCCGGTATCAGCTGCAGGCAACTTGCCCTGGCCCTGCAGCCCACCCAGCCCCCAAATTGTGGCTGGAGAAGAGGAACACTGTCACACCTTCAGCAGACAGACAAGAAGTAACACCCAGCTTCTGGCTGACATTTAACTCCTCAGTTACCACTGATATCAATTTATGTGTTAACAACATTTGAGAGTTTTTAATTAATTTCTCTGAGGATAAAAAAATAAATGAAAACTCAATTTCCCTGGCCATTTGCCCCAGCTATGAGTCATAGGAAAGTATTAATTATTTAAAGCAAAAACCTTTGCTTTTATGGCAAATATCCCTTAGATTTTTTTCCACATTTTTAATTTTTGACAAATTAATGAAAATAGACTGCTGATTATTCAAAACATGAGCACATAAGTGCTGCTGCTTTGGTGAGTCAGCTGCACATAAAGAAGCTAACACCGTTTTGGCTTGAAAATGAAGAAAGTAAGATTAGAGACCAAAATAGTGTCTTTAATCTCATTTTTCACTGCAAGAATATATGTATTTGAAGTCTTAGATATCATCTTTTTCTTTAATTACAAATTGCTTTAAAGCACTTTAAAACCTGAACAGGGCATATGGCATTCATAAATGTGCAGAATGGCAAGAAAATGAAAATTTATAAGGTCCAAGATTCCAAAGCCTTTTTCACAGATTGGCAGAGCAATACAAAGGATAAGTATACTTTAAAATGGGTAAAGATCACTCAGATTCATCTCCCCTTTGAATACCTGCCCTGGAAAATGTTCAGCAATAATCTCTGATCTCCAGGCATTTTTCTGACAGATGGGAACCAGCAGAAGAAGATTTTAAGGTCTAAAACAAAGCAGAGAATAGGTAATGTGAACACAATATGAACATGACAGTGAAGAACAAAACCAACATTATCATTTGTTTTTCTAAAATACTTTTGGATGATATAATTTAAAAGTTAAATTTGATTTTCCCACACAAGCACTTTTCCAAGTCATTATATATAGTGTAAGATATTTTTTATATTAAAATGTTATTACACTGCAATCTATAAAGAAGCAAAGTTTAATACCACAAGCATTTAGATTCAAATCAGGTACGTCCAGATTTTTACTAAAAATGGGCAATCAACATTAGAAAAAGCAGTCTGAACTCTACCTAAACCATCAAAAATGCTCTCCTCTTCTACTGCAGGTCTTCACCATTCACACAGGAATGTGGAAACTTTTGGTACAAAATGTGAGGTAGGTCAGTAGACTGCAAAATAGATACAGAATAATATGCAAAAAGATACTGAGGTGACCATTAACTTTCCTGGACCTGATTTAGTGCATCTGAATTTTGGTTTTGGAAAATATCTTGACAGATTTCCAACTCTATTTTCCCAGATTTCAAGCTTGTACACTTAGTATGTCTATATAATAAACATATCTATAGTGGAGTCTCAGCTGCAAATACAGCCTAAGCACGAAAAATTGCATAACAGAATGGCATATAACTCCGAGTGGTGTAAACTGTGCTAATCATCCTTATAGATTTTTCTCTCTAAAATGTTATTACTGGAGCAATTTAAAGGAAGGACTACTAATTGAGTGTTTCAGGCTTTTGTGACCACTTGACCTGTCTTTAACAACCTCTGATATGTTTCAAAGTGAGCACCTTTAAACCTTGACCTTGATCAATCTATGTCAGCTATGAGGAAAATTTTATCTCTGGACGCTGTTTATAAATTTGTTTGTTGCAATAAAACACAATTTTAGCATTACCTAATAGTAATGTGAAGAAAATACTTAAGATTCACCTTTAATGCATGAACATGATGGACTATTCTCAAAGGCCATACCAGATCAAAAATAATGCTTCAAATTAATTTGAATGAAAAAGCACATGTTTTGACTGCGCCTGTTTTAGACATAGGTTAACAATATCCAGATATTTCCAGGGTTACCCCAGCATTATATTACTTTCTTTCCCTTGAATGCAGCTGTTGAGTCAGTGTAACCTCTTAATTGTCACCAATTCTGACCCTCAGAACTGGGAATTCTCCCTCCTCAGTGACCTGCGAAGGCAGTGGATTATCTCCTAGCACAACCCCAGCACCCGTATGTAAAGCTTTGATTCTGACAGCAGACCAGTTAAAGCTGTCTTCAGTTTTTTGTGGCTTTCTACTTACCATACGCTTGGCTGTGATAGTTTAACAATGTCATTTCTTTCCCAAGGACCAAAAATACCCTTGAAATTTTAATGGGCTTAATCTTCTTTATCTTTAGCATTACTCTCTCTAGCTCTAGTGGCTAGCTCTGATGGTGACAGGAGATATCTGTCATGTCCAAATGGTGGTGAAAGGATGTTAAAAGACAAGTTTATTTGCGTTTTTGTACTGTTAGTCTAACTGAGAATAATCCTGTTAATTTTAAGTGGTGTTACCAAGATCAAATTTATATAGGTGAGGATCAGGACAATTTAATTGGAAGCCACACTACAATAAAGCAAAACAATAGTTAGATTGGACTGGAATTATGATGGCAATTAATCTCTAATGACTATGTTCTCTAATAAGCACTGCATCCTACAGCTGTTAAAAAGCTTTCTGTCATAACAGTTTTGCAATTTGAAACACAGCTTTTTTCAAAGCACAAATTCGTTTAAGGGTAAAAACTTCATTTTGCAAAACATTTTGATGTATTTCATAGAAAGAAGGTAAAGCAATTTTTGTGTTCTGCACACATTGCAGTTAGTTCTAGGTTCAGTCTGTAGATATCTAAGATGAATCTTACCCCGTTTTCCTGGATATAGAAGAAATTCCAAATGAGAGCTGAAAAACACTCCACTGATGTCTTCTCCTGATCTGCCTTCTACAGGTTTTGTCACAAGAGTGGGCAATTCAGCTTTCATTTATAATGTGAGACCAAAGAAACATTTAAACTAGATTAAATTGGTTTAAAACTAGAAAAGGGTAGATTTAGGTTGGATATTAGGAAAAAGTTCTTCAACATGCAGGTGGCAGATCATTGAAACAGGTTGCCCAGAGAAGTGGGGGAGGCCCCATCCCTGGAGATATTCAAGGTCAGGCTTGATGGGGTTCTGAGCAACCTGCTCTAGTAAAGATGTCCCTGCTCACTGCAGCGGGGTTGGACTAGATGACCTTTGAAGGTCCCTTCCAACCCAATACATTCCATGATTCTATTATTTCAGAACTACAACACTAGCTATAATCTGAAATTAACAGCTTTAAACAATATGTACAACAACAATTATATAATGGCATTAACCCACTAATAACTGGCAATATCACAAAAGAGAAATGTCAACATTTTTTAAAAAATGTCAAGGCTTATTTTCTCACACAAAACCATTTTAACAGGAGTGCATAAGGTACCAAACAGTCCACAGTTTGATCTTTAGCAACAGAGAGATGTACTTGAAGAGATACAGATTTTCAGTGTTGAAAAAAAGAAAAAGAAAAAAAAAAAGGAAAAAAAAAAAGAATACTGAACTGGGCACAGAAATGAATCAGCACTCTCTAATATTAAAATATCCATTAACAAATATCAAGATGTCAGTAAAGACATTTATATCTTATGAATAGAAGTAGCTGAATTTGCTCTAAGCTGTCCATCCTGAGAAAGAGATGGGATGGAATTCTGGTAATGAGTTTTGAAATAAAGCTTTATTTTTATTCACTGCATGTCAATAAGAATTCAAGTCAAGCCTCACACAATTAAAGCAGTATAACATGGTACAAGTTATTGATTTTGTGTAGGACTACTTAATAGTCTCTATATTATGTGTAG